>NW_027507789.1:4725614-4818114 GCF_037356315.1 Lithobates pipiens
GGAGGAGTTTTTTGTGTGCTGAGGGCGGGGGAGTGAGGCATTTCGTGTGTGTGTGGGGGGGGGTTTGAGGGGGAATTTATGCTTAGGGGGGTAAGCGTTCAATTGGGGGGGGGAGGACTTTTGTTGACACATAATGTGCAGGCAAGACGCTCAACAAGTGATCACTGTAGTAGCGGTGTAGTAGCGGTGTCTACTACTGTCATTTCCAGATTCTAGTGCAGATGTGTGAAGACACAAGGCTCCTGGGTAAGCCAAAACTGGCCCTCCATGTGGCCCTTGCACTTCTTCTGCAGCTGCGGCCCCCCCACCTTGACTCAGCAGTCAGCGGCAGAGAGGAGGATAGTACTCCTCCTACAGATCCTGCACTCCTCTGTGCAGCTGCAGCACCTCCCCCTCATCCATTGCTGCCTCCCCTGATCTCCCCATTCAGCCGATTCCAGCCCTCCTCTGGTCCTCCTCCAGACCCTGCACTCTCTGCTTCCTGGGTGTTCCCTGGCAGCAACACAAGGTAAGGGGGGGGGGGTGCATTGTACTGTAAGGGTGGGGTGGGGGGATTTATCTCCAGTAATAAGGACACCCCTTATTGGATAAATGAACATCTCCAAATGTTATGTCCATTTTTTTTTGTTTTTTTTTTGTTTTGGTATATTGGAGTATTTTAGAGTCAAGAGCAGTGCCGATCATCTAGAACCCGGGATGGACATGCAAACTCCCCCCCCCCCATGTATGGGCATGATGTGTCGGCAAAAAAACCTTGAGCACATAAATACCCCCTCCTGGGCAAATCCCCCCCTCCTGCCAGTTCAAAGATTTGCCCCCCTTTAGCTCCACCACCCTCCCCGCACAAATCAACCCCCCTCCCCCTAAAAAAAAATCACTCCTCCTAGCACAAGTCCTCTACCCCTCAAATTTCCCCTATTACCATGCACCCCCCTCACTCCAAACCCCCCCCCCAGCACAAATTCCCCCCATACACCCTCCTAGGATAAATCCAAATCATTCCTACTAGTACAAATCACCCCCCAAAAAGTGTTTTTTTTTCCCTCCATACTACAAATCCCCTCCACATATCACCTCGTTTAGCCAAACCCCCCCCCCAAATCCCTCCCCCCCATCCCCCTCCCAACACAAATTCCCCCCAAACTACATCTGCCACCCCCTATTCTTCACCCCCTCCTCAGCTTGAATCGGCCCCCTAAATCCCCCCCCTCTACACATCGACCCCCCCCCCCCCCAAAAAAAAAATCACAAATCCTTGATGCCGCCAAAAGCAAAACTGGAAGACGGGACATGGCAAGACTACCAGAAATTATTTTAATGAAAGCTTTAAAAAAAAAAAAAAGAAAAGAAAAATAAACTGAAATTTTTATTCTGATAAAGAGATTTTAGTGTTTTATCATTTATTTATTTATTTTCATCGACTTTAAGCCATTTTTATAGCAAAGTGTTGTTGTATCTGTGTGTGTGTGTATAATTTGTTATTGTCATTATTATTATTGTTGTTTATATATTAAATATAAATATATATAATGTATATATAATATTATTTATTATTATTACTAGTATTATTATTATTTATTTTATTTTATGTATATTTGGTGTGATTTGCAGGACGGTGACCTTGAAACAAACTGGTTTCAGTGAAGAGGGAATTAAAAGCCACAAAGAGTAGCGGGGCTCCCCGCACAATACTAGAATGCAATAATTTGTGTATTTAAGGTTGTTACCCGGCAACCAGAGGAGGGGCGGGGCTGCGACCACAAAATACCAACAAATCAGACAAAGGAGAGCGGGGCGCAATCAGAGTCCAGGGCCGGCTTGTTACCGGGAGACCACAATAGTAAATAATCCGGCTTTCTCAGGGCTTCTACTTTCTCCTGGAATATTATTCTGTTAAATGTAACTTTTCTTGACCTTCTACTTATTATCTTGTATGTAACTTTTACACAATGTTTTAATATGTAACTTTTTTGTTTTATCCTTCAACATATTTTTTTATTGGTTTTTTTGGTTTCTTCTTTTTAAAATTTAACATTTTTTTTTTTTCTTTCAAATAACCCAGGTCTTTAAACTATTTTACAATCTTTAGGAAAGTGTATTGTTGTTTAACTTATTTAACTCTTTTACATATCTTTTATGTAACTTTTACATAATATTTTTATATGTAACTTTTTTTTATATTTTTATTTTTTTCAAATAATCCAGGTCTGTAAACTGTTTTACAATCTTTAGGAAAGTCTATTCCTGTAATAATATTCTGTTAAATGTGACTTTAAATATATTTTGTGTAACTTTTAAACTTTTTACATAGTATTTTTATGTAACATTTTTAAAATGTAACAATTTTTTTTCAAATAACCCAGGTCTGTAAACTGTTTTACAGTCTTTAGAAAAGTCTAATATACCTATTATGTAACTTTTAAGATTTTACATTAAATATTTTTATATATAACTTATTTATTTTTATTTTTTTTTTCAAATAATCCAGGTCTGTAAACTATTTTACAATCTTTAGGAAATTGTATTCCTGCAATAATAATCTGTTTAAATGTATTTTTTTTTAACACTTTACATATCTTTTATGTAACTTTTACATAATATTTGTATATGTAACTTTTTACTTTATTTATTTTTGTTTTTCTTTTACATAACCCAGGTCTGTAAACTGTAACTTTTTTTTTTTTTTTTAACCCTTTACATATCTTTTATGTAACTTTTAAACATTTACATAAAATTTTTAAAGGTAACTTATTTTAACATTTAACATTTTTTTTTTTTTTTTTTTTTTCTTTCAAATAATCCAGGTCTGTAAACTATTTTACAATATTTAGGAAAGTGTATTCCTGTGATATTATTCTGTTAAATGTAAAAAAAAATTTTTTTTAACCCTTTACATATTATATTTTATGTACCTTTTAGGCAGGGTTCACATATATTCGGCCGCGGTTTCCAGCCTGGGTTCGAATTTTTGCCTGAACTCCACACCTACACCTGACCCAATAAAATGCACAGGACTCTTTACGAATTTGCACCGCGGCTGCCCCAGATGTGTGTGAACCTGCTCCATTGAGAGCCTGTCACACTCGTATGTCATGCGAATTGGATGCGGCAAAAGCATATGTGAACCTACCCTAAACTTTTACATAATTATTTTTATATGCAACTTTTTTTTTTTATTATTAAACCATGTCTGTAAACTATTTTACAAGCTTTAGGAAAGTGTATTTTCTTTTTTAAATAATAAAAAAAATTATATATATATATATATATATATATATATATATATATATATATATATATATATATATATATATATATATATATATATATATATATATATATATATATATATATATATAAAAACACTTTGCTAAAAATTGTACAATACTTTTTAGACTTGGGTTTATTAAAAACAATAATTGATAAAATGACACACAAAATAACATAATATATATATTATATATTATATTTATATTATATTTTGTGTGTCATTTTATCAATTATTGTTTTTAATAAACCCAAGTCTGAAAAATATTGTACAATTTTTAACAAAGTGTTTTATTTTTATATATATATATATATATATCTCGAGATAGAGATATATATATTATATTTTGTGTGTAATTTTATCAATTATTGTTTTAATAAACCCAAGTCTGAAAAGTATTGTACAATTTTTAGCAAAGTGTTTTATTTTTATTTATTTTTATTTTTTTTCATTTTAAGAAAAATATTTTAAGTAATTTTTTTTTTTTTCCACTTTTAGCAATTTTTTTAGCAAACCGAAGTCTGTAAACTATATTACAATCTTTAGGAAAGTGTATGTTTTCCTTTTATAACTATAGAATAGAATATTTTTATATTCACTTTTTAATGCTTGTTTAATGCTTTTTTTTCCCCCTTAAACCAAAGTCTGTAAAATATTTTACACTTTTTAGATAAGTGTACGTTTTACATTTTTTTTTTTTTTAAATGTTTTTATATTTAACTTTTTTCTGATTAATTTAACATATTATTTTTTTTTTTTTTTTTTAACTGAACCCAAGTCTGTATATTATTTTACAATTTTTAGAAAATTAATAACTGAACCCAAGTCTGTATATTATTTTACAATTTTTAGAAAATTAAATATTTATTTTATATTTTAGCAACAAAAAGGAAAACATTTTTTTCCGTGCCCTTTCAAAAAATGTCAGTGAAGTCTCGAGAACAGTCATGGAAGCCGGAAGCCACTCCAGAAAAAGGAATAAGTAGCTATTTTCATCAGCTGCTCAACAAGCGGATGGTCCTGAATTCGAGAGATGATGCGGTGAGTGAGATAAAATAGCGCGTATGTAGGTATGATAAATAACAGAGCTATGAACTGTTATTAGGCCCAAAAATGACCAGCGTCCCGGGTTCCTATATTTTTAACTAAAACAAAAAAAATTTTTTTGCCTTATTGTGTTTTGTGTGCATTCATTTTATTTATTTATTTAAATATTTTTTTTTGTATTTACATTTTTTATGTATTTCTTTTTTCATGAAAATATGCGTTTGATATGCATAGGTTTGTGTGCAATATATACACCCTAATCTCCCCGTGTGGCAGAGATTCCCCCTGCTGATTATTGCACCAAAGTTCCGCCAATGGGGCTCCTAAAAAAAATAAAAAAAAATAAAAAAAAAATTGGAAAACCTAATAAAAAAAAAAATTACATTGAAAAAAATGTAATACAAAATTAAAATAATAAAAAAACTACTAAGACCTTCTATGTTTTAATACATTTATTACATATATTGTGTTTGTGTACATTAATTTTATTTTTTTAATTTACATTTTTTTTAATATTTGCATTTTTTAATGTATTTTTTTCATGAAAATATGCATAGGTGTGTACAGTGGGTACACCCTAATCTCCCCGTGCTGCGGAGATTCCCCCTGCTGATTATCCTACCAAAGTCCCGCCAACGGGGCTCCTAAAAAAATAAATAAAAAAAATAAAAAAAAATTAATAAAATAAAATTGGAAAAAAATAATACAAAATTAAAATAATGAAAAACTACTAACATTGTCCATGTTTTAATACATGTATTACATATATTGTGTTTGTGTGCATTCATTTTATTTATTTAATTATTTTTTATTTTGTATTTATATTTTTTTTCATGAAAATATGCGTTTGCTATGCATAGGTATGTGCAGTGGGTACACCCTAATCTCCCCATGCGACAGAGATTATCCCAGCTGATATTGCATCGAAGCCCCCCCCCCAATGGGGCTCCTAAAAAAAAAAAAAAAAAAAAAAAAAAAAAATTGTAAAACAACAAAAAAATTAAATTGGAAAAGAATAATACAAAATTAAAATAATAAAAATAAAAAACTACTAACACTGTTCAAGTTTTTAATACATTTAAAAAATGTTTTACATTTATTTATAAGAGCGTGTATACATACATACATACATACATACATACATGCATGCATACATACACGTTCACGCATGTGTGTGTGTGAGCTTTGGGGTGCACACACCTATGGTGGTGTAATAAAATTGCAATGTCCATCATTTTATTCTACAGGGCATACACTTTCAGGAACATTTTTTATTTATTTTTTGAGCCCACCCCCCCTTAAAAAAAAAAAAAAAAAAAATATTATACATTTTCCTGAAAGTGTATGCCCTTTAGAATAAAATGGTTGCCATTGCAATTTTAGGTAATTTTCTAGCAAAATGCATATTTTAATGTGTATGAAAAAAAAAAAAAATTAAATAAAAAAAAAAAAGAAAATTGCCCCAGGCATCAAAAGGGGTTATAATGTTGCTTTACTTTTACTTTTATTTTAGAAATCAATTCTTCACCGCCTAATTTTTGTGTCTACAATCTCCCCGGATCTGGCAGATAAGCGCGCCCTCGGAGGTGACGTATGGACTTCATCCGTCTGTTCCTATAACACACACTGACCACAGGGGGGCAATAGTTATGTCATGGGGGGGGGGGGGGGGGCAAATGTCTGCAGGCCCATGATTTCTAAAATGATGATTTCTTAGTTTTGATTGCATTGATTCCAGCAAAATTGATTTCACTGCAAAAAGTGGAAACTCTCGATTTTGATGTATCGGATGTTCTTTGGGAAGAGTATTTTGGGTAATTTTTTAATTTTTCATTCACAGTGTTTCACTCAAAATTCTAAAATTTGTCTAATTTGGATTAAATCGGGACTCGTACGCTATATTACCAAAAGTATTGGGACACCTGCTTTTACACGCACATGAACTTTAATGGCATCCCAGTCTTAGTCCGTAGGGTTCAATATTGAGTTGGCTCCGCCCTTTGCCGCTATAACAGCTTCAACTCTTCTGGGAAGACCGTCCACAAGGTTTAGGAGATGTGTCTATGGGAATGTTTGACCGTTCTTCCAGAAGCGCATTTGTGAGGTCAGGCACTGATGTTGGATGAGAAGGCCTGGAGGGGAGGCCATGAGCTTTGGTGGAAGCAACATTTTGAGAACCACCGAACTGGAAAAATAATTGCACGCTCAGGAAAAAAAAAAGGAGGGGCGCTGGCAGAGTCGAGAATTGGCTAAACCAGGGAGCAGAAAATATATTATTTTACAGGTCGTTGATGTAACGCCTTGAGAAAAGACATTGCTAAGGGATAGGCATGCTGGTGACATCATTTAACTAATATGGCCACATATGAAGGAGAGGGCTAGAAAAGGGGATGGGGGAATCGCCAACCCCAGGGACTTTTGGGGTATCAAATCACAAAATTAACAATTGAAATAGATAAAAGGTATAATTTTATTTACACTTTACAAAACAAGTAACACAACTTTATTGTTACATTCATAAAAATAATCTTGTGCGGTACAACGTGGGAAAACATTTCAGAATTACCCAACTTTGTCCATAAAGGGAAAGAAAGAAAGCTGCGATTTTCAACATGTTTCGCTCAATTTGAGCTTCTTCAGGAAATTTAAGCAGCCAATAATTGACACTAAAATAACAAAGGTATGCGATAAGTAAATATTTGATTAGTTAATGCAATCAGATAAAAATAAGCATATAGAAAATACAATTCAAGAATAAATTGGTCTCATTGAAAGGGCAATGTAATTATTGGTGAAAAAGCACATAAATTCAATTACATTTACGAATTGAGTATATTACAAGTATATGATAATAAGATCTCACCAAAATCGCCAGGACTCCCCGTATCGATTACTATATTCATATGATGTGATTTAAAAATCAATTGAATTTGAATATAATATGGCCACATGACCAAATTTGGTTAATGCCATTATCCAAATATGGTCATATAGCCATATTACGCTAATGATATCACCAGCATCATGACCATATTTGGTCAATTACGTTCTCCCAATATGGCCATGTGGCCATATTAGACCAATAATATCGCTGCCATTCCATCCCTTTGTTCTGCTGTTAGTTGGGTGACCCCTATCAAAGTTCTGTGAATGGGATTCTCAAATTTGTGGGTAATGAGGGACGCTGGTAGAGCCAAGAACTGGCTGCACCTGGGAGCAGAATATTTATTATTTTACAGGTCGTCGACGTAACGTCTTGAGAAAAGGCATTACAAAGGGATGGGGATGCTGGTGACATCATTCAACTAATATGAGCATATTTGGTTGATGACCCTCATCAAAGTTTTCTCGTGGTGTCCCATGATTCATAGTTGCCCCTCCTATCAATATTAGATGTATATGTTTTTTATTTCCTGTGTCTTCTTCTTGTAGAATTCTGGGAGCAGCAGTTCCAGCAGTATAATCAGGGGGAGACGGTAACGGGCATCTTGCTTCTCTACCCGTCCTGTACCATCCATGTTCTTGAGGTAAGCAGAGATCCGCTCTCGAGTCTCCCCAAGGAACCCACTTTAGTGTCTTGCCATTTCCTTCCTCACACAGCTTGGCAAAGAAGGTTAAAACCGATGGAGTAAATAGTGGCCCTAAAAGTAATTGCCCAAAAAATATAAACATCAGCCAGTGGATAAATAAATGAATGATTCAAAAAGAAATAAAAATCCTCAAAAATCAAATGTTCAATAATGTGGTTGTCAACAAAGGATCCTACTTGACAAACTCTTCCACCACACCACGTGCAGATTGTGCCACCGCTCCCCTATAGGTGTCAACTCGCCGGATATTATTGCCTCACACTCTCGTGTTTGGCAAATATGCGTCAACTCCCTTTAAAAGTTAAATTTGTTGGTAGTGGTGGTGATGGTACTAGTGATGGTAGTGGTGGTGGTAATGGTGGTAGTGTCGGTGGTAGTGATGGTGGTAGTGTCAGTGGTGGTGGTAGTGTCAGGGGTGGTGATGGTGGTGGTGATGGTAGTAGTGTCATTAGTGGTGGTAGTGTCGGTGGTGGTGATGGTGGTAGTGTCGGGGGTGGTAGTGTCAGTGGTGGTGATGATGGTAGTAGTGTCAGTGGTGGTGGTGGTAGTGTCGGTGGTGGTGGTGATGGTAGTAGTGTCGGTGGTGGTGATGGTAGTAGTGTCGGTGGCTGTAGTGTCGGTGGTGGTGGTGATAGTAGTGTCAGTGGTGGTGGTGATGGTAGTAGTGTCAGTGGTGGTGGTGATAGTGTCGGTGGTGGTGGTAGTAGTGTCGGTGGTGGTGATGGTAGTAGTGTCGGTGGTGGTGATGGTAGTAGTGTCGGTGGTGGTGATGGTAGTAGTGTCGGTGGTGGTGATGGTAGTAGTGTCGGTGGTGGTGGTGGTGGTGATGGTAGTAGTGTCAGTGGTGGTGGTGATGGTAGTAGTGTCAGTGGTGGTGATGGTAGTAGTGTCAGTGGTGGTGATGGTGGTAGTGTCAGTGGTGATGGTAGTGGTGGTGGTGATTGTAGTAGTGTCGGTGGTGGTGGTGATGGTAGTAGTGTCAGTGGTGATGATGGTAGTAGTGTCGGTGGTGGTGGTGATGGTAGTAGTGTCGGTGGTGGTGGTGATGGTAGTAGTGTAGGTGGTGGTGGTGATGGTAGTAGTGTCGGTGGTGGTGGTGATGGTAGTAGTGTCAGTGGTGGTGGTGGTGATGGTAGTAGTGTCGGTGGTGGTGATGGTAGTAGTGTCAGTGGTGGTGATGGTAGTAGTGTCGGTGGTGGTGGTGATGGTAGTAGTGTCAGTGGTGATGATGGTAGTAGTGTCGGTGGTGGTGGTGATGGTAGTAGTGTCAGTGGTGATGATGGTAGTAGTGTCGGTGGTGGTGGTGATGGTAGTAGTGTCAGTGGTGGTGGTGGTGGTAGTGTCAGTGGTGGTGATGGTAGTAGTGTCGGTGATGGTAGTAGTGTCAGTGGTGGTGGTGGTGGTGGTGATGGTAGTAGTGTCAGTGGTGGTGATGGTGGTAGTGGTGGTAGTGTCAGTGGTGGTGATGGTAGTAGTGTCGGTGATGGTAGTAGTGTCGGTGATGGTAGTAGTGTCGGTGATGGTAGTAGTGTCGGTGATGGTAGTAGTGTCGGTGATGGTAGTAGTGTCAGTGGTGGTGGTGGTGGTGATGGTGGTAGTGGTGGTGGTGGTAGTAGTGTCAGTGGTGGTGGTGGTGGTGGTGATGGTAGTAGTGTCAGTGGTGGTGATGGTGGTAGTGGTGGTGGTGGTAGTGTCAGTGGTGGTGATGGTAGTAGTGTCGGTGATGGTAGTAGTGTCAGTGGTGGTGATGGTAGTAGTGTCGGTGATGGTAGTAGTGTCGGTGATGGTAGTAGTGTCGGTGATGGTAGTAGTGTCGGTGATGGTAGTAGTGTCAGTGGTGGTAGTAGTGTCAGTGGTGGTGATGGTAGTAGTGTCGGTGATGGTAGTAGTGTCAGTGGTGGTGGTGGTGGTGGTGATGGTAGTAGTGTCAGTGGTGGTGATGGTGGTAGTGGTGGTGGTGATGGTGGTAGTGGTGGTGGTGGTAGTGTCAGTGGTGGTGATGGTAGTAGTGTCGGTGATGGTAGTAGTGTCAGTGGTGGTGGTGATGGTAGTAGTGTCAGTGGTGGTGGTGATGGTGGTGGTGGTGGTAGTGTCAGTGGTGGTGATGGTAGTAGTGGTGGTAGTGTCGGTGATGGTAGTAGTGTCAGTGGTGGTGATGGTGGTAGTGGTGGTGGTAGTAGTGTCAGTGGTGGTGATGGTAGTAGTGGTGGTAGTGTCGGTGATGGTACACAAGTTGTAAGGTTTTTGGTTTACATTTTAAAAGCTAGAAAATATTCACCCTGTAAGAATAACTATCAGTGTGGTGCCAAGTCAGACCTTGTCCAATGATGAGGCTGTAGGGTATAACCCAATGCATATCATTGGTCTCATTGGTCAATAAGTAATCCTGTATAACAGTTTGCGTTGTCCTTTTGTCTCATGTCTTTCAGTCGGGTGGAGATGTCTTGTATTGTGTGCTGAGGGATCTGAGGAAGATGAAGAAACAAGGAGAAAGGTGGGTGAGGTTCCATCTTTATGCTTTGCCAAAAACAGCCACCAAAAAAGAACGACCATTGCGTTACACGCTATCAGGCTCTTTCATTAGTGAATAGATGCCAATAGCAACCTTAAATTAAAAGCTTTTAATAAACTGCCCCCCAATTTCTTTTAGCCCCCCCCCCCCGATGCATTAAAAAATTATTTTATTTAAAGGCCATATTTCAGAGCCAACGTCTGAGCATATGGCAGTAATTGTGCCTCACAAAGGATTGTGTATGTTCCCCACAATTCATTTTCATAATATGTGCCAAATCCTATATAATATGTTATGATATTATTATAAAATATGTCATAATAATAATTATAATACTACACTGAGCAAAATGTATAAACGCAACACTTTTGTGTTTGCCCCTATTTATCACGAGCGCAAAGATCGACGACTTTCTCTATGTACACAAAAGGCCGATTTCTCACAACAGTCTAAATCTGTGTTGGTGAGCACTTCTCCTTTGCCGAGGTAATCCTCACAATTCTGTATACTTTATAATAATATATTAGGTCGTTTTATCTCAATTCAACCTTTTTATTGTAGCTCAGAAATGAATTTTTTTTTTTTTTAGGGCGCGTGTTCAAAATGATAAAAATCTGTTTATTAAACTGTAAAATGAATCCTGGTACTATTTAATATTCCCTATAGACTCTGGATATGTATAGTGTTTGAAGTTTTTTTTCTTTAAATTAATATTCTCTAAAACAACATTGGAGTGCTTGTTTCAGAAAACTCATCTTAAAACAATAAAAAAAAAATAAAAAAAAATTGGGGTGATAATTTGCTTTTTTTGCTAGCCAGAAGCTATTTGATTGGATGTTGTGGTTTCAGGTCCTGTTCACAGAACATCAGCTTTTATAAACATCTTCATTACATGTTGATGAAGGGTTGGCCATGCTGAATGTTTGTTTTTTTCTGGGCAGTCGGAGGGGTTCTATTTTCTGTTGTTTATATTTTCTGGGCAGTCGGAAGGGTTCTATTTTCCGGGAGCGGTCGGAAGGGTTCTATTTTTTGGGCGGTCGGAAGGGTTCTATTTTCTGTTGTTTCTATTTTCTGGGCAGTTGGAAGGGTTCTATTTTCTGGGCAGTCGGAAGGGTTCTGTTTTCTGGGAGCGGTCGGAAGGGTTCTATTTTCCGGGAGCGGTCGGAAGGGTTCTATTTTCTGGGCAGTCGGAAGGGTTCTATCTTCTGGGCAGTCGGAAGGGTTCTATCTTCTGGGCAGTCGGAAGTGTTCTGTTTTCCGAGAGCAGTCGGAAGGGTTCTATTTTCCGGGAGCGGTCGGAAGGGTTCTATTTTCCGGGAGCGGTCGGAAGGGTTCTATTTTTTGGGTGGTCGGAAGGGTTCTATTTACTGTTGTTTCTATTTTCTGGGCAGTCGGAAGGGTTCTGTTTTCCGGGAGCAGTCGGAAGGGTTCTATTTTTTGGACGGTCGGAAGGGTTCTATTTTCTGTTGTTTCTATTTTCTGGGCAGTCGGAAGGGTTCTATTTTCTGGGCGGTCGGAAGGGTTCTATTTTCTGGGCAGGTGGAAGGGTTCTATTTTCTGGGCAGGTGGAAGGGTTCTATTTTCCGGGAGCGGTCGGAAGGGTTCTATTTTTTGGGCGGTCGGAAGGGTGTATTTTCTGTTGTTTCTATTTTCTGGGCAGTTGGAAGGGTTCTATTTTCCAGGAGCGGTCGGAAGGGTTATATTTTTTGGGCGGTCGGAAGGGTTCTATTTTCTGTTTCTATTTTCTGGGCAGTCGGAAGGGTTCTATCTTCTGGGCAGTCGGAAGGGTTCTATCCTCTGGGCAGTCGGAAGGGCGGCTCTGTTTTCTGGGCAGTCGGAAGGGTTCTATTTTCCGGGAGCGGTCGGAAGGGTTCTATTTTCTGGGCAGTCGGAAGGGTTCTATTTTCTGTTGTTTCTATTTTCTGGGCAGTTGGAAGGGTTCTATTTTCCGGGAGCGGTCGGAAGGGTTCTATTTTCCGGGAGCGGTCGGAAGGGTTCTATTTTCCAGGAGCGGTCGGAAGGGTTATATTTTTTGGGCGGTCGGAAGGGTTCTATTTTATGTTTCTATCTTCTGGGCAGTCGGAAGGGTTCTATCTTCTGGGCAGTCGGAAGGGTTCTATTTTCTGGGCAGGTGGAAGGGTTCTATTTTCCGGGAGCGGTCGGAAGGGTTCTATTTTCCGGGAGCGGTCGGAAGGGTTCTATTTTTTGGGCGGTCGGAAGGGTTCTATTTTTTGGGCGGTCGGAAGGGTTCTATTTTCTGTTGTTTCTATTTTCTGGGCAGTTGGAAGGGTTCTATTTTCCGGGAGCAGTCGGAAGGGTTCTATTTTCCAGGAGCGGTCGGAAGGGTTATATTTTTTGGGCGGTCGGAAGGGTTCTATTTTCTGTTTCTATTTTCTGGGCAGTCGGAAGGGTTCTATCTTCTGGGCAGTCGGAAGGGCTCTGTTTTCTGGGCAGTCGGAAGGGTTCTATTTTCTGGGCAGTCGGAAGGGTTCTATTTTCTGGGCAGTCGGAAGGGTTCTATTTTCTGTTGTTTCTATTTTCTGGGCAGTTGGAAGGGTTCTATTTTCCGGGAGCGGTCGGAAGGGTTCTATTTTCCAGGAGCGGTCGGAAGGGTTATATTTTTTGGGCGGTCGGAAGGGTTCTATTTTCTGTTTCTATTTTCTGGGCAGTCGGAAGGGTTCTATCTTCTGGGCAGTCGGAAGGGTTCTATCTTCTGGGCAGTCGGAAGGGTTCTATTTTCTGGGCAGTCGGAAGGGTTCTATTTTCTGGGCAGTCGGAAGGGTTCTATTTTCTGGGCAGTCGGAAGGGTTCTATTTTCTGGGCAGTCGGAAGGGTTCTATTTTCTGGGCAGTCGGAAGGGTTCTATTTTCTGGGCAGTCGGAAGGGTTCTATTTTCTGGGCAGGTGGAAGGGTTCTATTTTCTGGGCAGGTGGAAGGGTTCTATTTTCCGGGAGCGGTCGGAAGGGTTCTATTTTTTGGGCGGTCGGAAGGGTTCTATTTTCTGTTGTTTCTATTTTCTGGGCAGTTGGAAGGGTTCTGTTTTCCGGGAGCGGTCGGAAGGGTTCTATTTTCCAGGAGCGGTCGGAAGGGTTATATTTTTTGGGCGGTCGGAAGGGTTCTATTTTCTGTTTCTATTTTCTGGGCAGTCGGAAGGGTTCTATCTTCTGGGCAGTCGGAAGGGCTCTGTTTTCTGGTCAGTCGGAAGGGTTCTATTTTCTGGGCAGTCGGAAGGGTTCTATTTTCTGGGCAGTCGGAAGGGTTCTATTTTCTGTTGTTTCTATTTTCTGGGCAGTTGGAAGGGTTCTATTTTCCGGGAGCGGTCGGAAGGGTTCTATTTTCCAGGAGCGGTCGGAAGGGTTATATTTTTTGGGCGGTCGGAAGGGTTCTATTTTCTGTTTCTATTTTCTGGGCAGTCGGAAGGGTTCTATCTTCTGGGCAGTCGGAAGGGTTCTATCTTCTGGGCAGTCGGAAGGGTTCTATTTTCTGGGCAGTCGGAAGGGTTCTGTTTTCTGGGCAGTCGGAAGGGTTCTATTTTCTGGGCAGTCGGAAGGGTTCTATTTTCTGGGCAGTCGGAAGGGTTCTATTTTCTGGGCAGTCGGAAGGGTTCTATTTTCTGGGCAGTCGGAAGGGTTCTATTTTCTGGGCAGTCGGAAGGGTTCTATTTTCTGGGCAGTCGGAAGGGTTCTATTTTCTGGGCAGTCGGAAGGGTTCTATTTTCTGGGCAGGTGGAAGGGTTCTATTTTCTGGGCAGGTGGAAGGGTTCTATTTTCTGGGCAGTCGGAAGGGTTCTATTTTCTGGGCAGGTGGAAGGGTTCTATTTTCTGGGCAGGTGGAAGGGTTCTATTTTCCGGGAGCGGTCGGAAGGGTTCTATTTTTTGGGCGGTCGGAAGGGTTCTATTTTCTGTTGTTTCTATTTTCTGGGCAGTTGGAAGGGTTCTGTTTTCCGGGAGCGGTCGGAAGGGTTCTATTTTCCAGGAGCGGTCGGAAGGGTTATATTTTTTGGGCGGTCGGAAGGGTTCTATTTTCTGTTTCTATTTTCTGGGCAGTCGGAAGGGTTCTATTTTCTGGGCAGTCGGAAGGGTTCTATTTTCTGGGCAGTCGGAAGGGTTCTATCTTCTGGGCAGTCGGAAGGGTTCTATTTTCTGGGCGGTCGGAAGGGTTCTATTTTCTGGGCAGTCGGAAGGGTTCTGTTTTCTGGGCAGTCGGAAGGGTTCTGTTTTCTGGGCAGTCGGAAGGGTTCTGTTTTCTGGGCAGTCGGAAGGGTTCTGTTTTCTGGGCAGTCGGAAGGGTTCTGTTTTCTGGGCAGTCGGAAGGGTTCTGTTTTCTGGGCAGTCGGAAGGGTTCTGTTTTCTGGGCAGTCGGAAGGGTTCTGTTTTCTGGGCAGTCGGAAGGGTTCTGTTTTCTGGGCAGTCGGAAGGGTTCTGTTTTCTGGGCAGTCGGAAGGGTTCTGTTTTCTGGGCAGTCGGAAGGGTTCTGTTTTCTGGGCAGTCGGAAGGGTTCTGTTTTCTGGGCAGTCGGAAGGGTTCTGTTTTCTGGGCAGTCGGAAGGGTTCTGTTTTCTGGGCAGTCGGAAGGGTTCTGTTTTCTGGGCAGTCGGAAGGGTTCTATTTTCTGGGCAGTCGGAAGGGTTCTGTTTTCTGGGCAGTCGGAAGGGTTCTGTTTTCTGGGCAGTCGGAAGGGCTCTGTTTTCTGGGCAGTCGGAAGGGTTCCGTTTTCTGGGCAGTCGGAAGGGTTCCGTTTTCTGGGCAGTCGGAAGGGTTCCGTTTTCTGGGCAGTCGGAAGGGTTCTGTTTTCTGGGCAGTCGGAAGGGTTCTGTTTTCTGGGCAGTCGGAAGGGTTCTGTTTTCTGGGCAGTCGGAAGGGTTCTGTTTTCTGGGCAGTCGGAAGGGTTCTGTTTTCTGGGCAGTCGGAAGGGTTCTGTTTTCTGGGCAGTCGGAAGGGTTCTGTTTTCTGGGCAGTCGGAAGGGTTCTGTTTTCTGGGCAGTCGGAAGGGTTCTATTTTCCGGGAGCGGTCAGAAGGGTTCTATTTTCTGGGCAGTTGGAAGGGCTCTGTTTTCTGGGCAGTCGGAAGGGTTCTGTTTTCTGGGCAGTCGGAAGGGTTCTGTTTTCTGGGCAGTCGGAAGGGCTCTGTTTTCTGGGCAGTCGGAAGGGCTCTGTTTTCTGGGCAGTCAGAAGGGCTCTGTTTTCTGGGCAGTCGGAAGGGTTCTGTTTTCTGGGCAGTCGGAAGGGTTCTATTTTCTGGGCAGTCGGAAGGGTTCTATTTTATGGGCAGTCGGAAGGGTTCGCCTTGCTCATTTCACATTGGATGTGGCCTTCAATTGAAATGAAGGCCGTTTCAAAACTTCTAATATTGGTTCCAGTGAAAATGTGTGTGTCCTACTTTGCAGGGCGCTAGTGCCGAACGCCAAGATTTTGGTTTTGTCCCATAACATCCCCAACCGACTGTTCAGCCAGTGGAGCTACAAAGTGCTGGATGTTCCTGGTCAATACTTGGGGGATAAGTACAGTGAGGATGCCACAGATGGGATTATCACCGAGTGCCTGACCAAGATACTCAAGATCGGAAAGCAGTTGACCAAATACCCCAAGGTAAGTGAAGGGGAGGGGCTATTGATAATGGATAGAGGGGGAAGGCTCAATGTTGATTGGTGGGTTAGTAGACTCATTGGATTCGTAACTTGGAAATATCTTTTCATGTTGTGTCCATGACTTTATCAATCAAGTCTGCAGGCAGAGGCGTAGCTATAGGGGGTCGCAATTGCAACCCGTCCCCATGCTGTAGGGGGCCCATGTTATATTGGTCTACACATGAGAAGGGCAGCATATAGAAGAGCAAATCCTCTTTATTTTCCTCTTGGCTCCTGCAGTGAGGAGATTGGTTCTTCTATATGCCCCTCCTACTCAGCCTGGCGCTAGGACTGTAACTCCGGCAGCCCTGATTCGCAATGTTGACACGGGACGAGTTGTAGGTAGGACCGAAGTTCTGCCTCCCAGCTCCGGCATCGCCCAGACTCTGGCTCCCTTCTTGCCTGCAGGCTTCTCCTGCTGCTGGCTAAGGTAAGGGAAATGCTCCCATTTGGCTGATTGTGAACGTAACGAATACGAATTTATCCCAATTTTTAAACTATCCGGAATAACGAATGCCGCATCTAAACTAATGGAACGTAATGAATAATAATAAATAATAATAATAATAAAAATATATTATTATTATTTATTCTATTCCATTTCCATTTGTTTAGATATTTTGGATAATTAATAACTGGATAAATTCGTATTCGTTACGTTCACTAACAGCCAAATTTGAAAGGAATTTCCAATACCTATGATTTAATAGTTCTGTAGAATTTTTGGATTTTCTTTCTTCTTTTCGGGTTTTTGAATTTACAAAATTACGATTTTTCTTTTTCATTCATGAATTACGATCGTAACGAATGACCCAAAAAAATTAAAAAATAAAAACGAACTAAACAAAAACAAACACATTTTTTGGCAGAGCACATGTCTATATATATATATATATATATATATATATATATATATATATATATATATATATATATATATATATATATATATATATATATATATATATATATATATATATAATATATATATTTTATATTTTTTATATATATATATTTTATATTTTTTATATATATATATTTTATATATATTTTATATTTATATATATATATATATATATATATATATATATATATATTATATATATATATATATAGAAAAATGTGTAAACTGTGCTTGGATGTGAATAAACAAAAAACTATAAATTAAAAATTATACTGAACATAAATAATAGGCAGCAGCTCTAAGTGGGATACAAGCACAAAAATACAAAGAAAGATAAGAAGAGCTGCGCCAATAGCACTAAATAATAAAAATAACCTCCAAGCACCACTGGCTGATGATATATCCATTGGAGCTCCAAAGACTGGGATTTGGCTATTTATCTACATTGGGGGTTATCTGGATGCAGGAGCCTTGATTGATGCTCTAACCTCTCTGCTTCGAATTAAATACCATTAAGGCTGTAATTGTTCATTCATCTGGTAAGCGCATCACTTATCTGGTGACGGGCACAGAATCTCGCAGTGTGTGTGTGATCACGGTGGTGATATGCTGATCGCTTGGAATATTGGATCATCTTAATGGACTTTAATTTATAACAATTTCTATGTTTATTTTTATGTATGGTTCCTATTTTTCATACATTATTTAAATTGATGCATATATCTTTTTGTGAACACTACACGCATGTTTAGTGACCACTTTTGGCAATAGACATCTATGCCATATGTTCTCTGCATAGGTATATGTATATAGTTATTTTTATTATATATATATATATATATATATATATATATATATATATATATATATATATATATATATATACACAGTGGTGTGAAAAAGTGTTTGCCCCCTTCCTCATTTCCTGTTCCTTTGCATGTTTGTCACACTTAAGTGTTTCGGAACATCAAACCAATTTAAACAATAGTCAAGGACAACACAAGTAAACACAAAATGCAATTTGTAAATGAAGGTGTTTATTATTAAAGGTGAAAAAAAATCCAAACCATCATGGCCCTGTGTGAAAAAGTGATTGCCCCCTAAACCTAATAACTGGTTGGGCCACCCTTAGCAGCAACAACTGCAACCAAGCGTTTGCGATAACCCGCAATGAGGCTTTTACAGCGTCCTGGAGGAATTTTGGCCCACTCATCTTTGCAGAATTGTCCTAATTCAGTTACATTAGAGGGTTTTCGAGCATGAACGGCCTTTTTAAGGTCATACCACAACATCTCAATAGGATTCAGGTCAGGACTTTGGCTAGGCCACTCCAAAGTCTTCATTTTGTTTTTCTTCAGCCATTTGGTGGTGGACTTGCTGGTGTGTTTAGGATCATTGTCCTGCTGCAGAACCCAAGTTGGTTTCAGCTTGAGTACACGAACAGATGGTCGGACATTCTCCTTCAGGATCTCTTGGTAGACAGCAGAATTCATAGTTCCTTTTATCACGGCAAGTCTTCCAGGTCCTGAAGCAGCAAAACAGCCCCAGACCATCACACTACCACCACCATATTTTACTGTTGGTATAATGTTCTTTTTATGAAATGCAGTGTTCCTTCTATGCCAGATATACTTGGACACACACCTTCCAAAGAGTTCCACTTTTGTCTCATCGGTCCACAGAATGTTGTCCCAAAAGTCTTGGGGATCATCAAGATGTGTTGTGGAGAAATTGAGACGAGCTTTGATGTTCTTTTTGCTCAGCAGTGGTTTTCTCCTTGGAACTCTGCCATGCAGGCCATTTTTGCCCAGTCTTTTCCTGATGGTGGAGGCATGAACGCTGACCTTAACTGAGGCAAGTGAGGCCTGCAGTTCCTTGGACGTTGTTGTGGGGTCTTTTGTGACCTCTTGGATGAGTCGTCGCTGCGCTCTTGGGGTAATTTTGGGCGGCCGGCCACTCCTGGGAAGGTTCACCACTGTTCCATGTCTTCGCCATTTGTGGATAATGGCTCTCACTGTGGTTCGCTGGATTCCCAAAGCTTTGGAAATGGCTTTATAACCCTTTCCAGACTGATAGATCTCAATTACTTTCTTTCTCAATTGTTCCTGAATTTCTTTGGGTCTCGGCATGATGTGTAGCTTTTAAGGATCTTCTGGTGGACCTTACTGTGTCAAGCAGCTCCTATTTAAGTGATGCCTTGATTGTCAACAGGTGTGGCAATAATCAGGCCTGGGTGTGGCTAGAGAAATTGAACTCAGGTGTGGACAACCACAGTTATAGTATGTTTTAACAAGGGGGGCAATCACTTTTTCACACAGGGCCATGATGGTTTGGATTTTTTTTCACCTTTAGGCCGGGTTCACACCGCTGCGATGCGGGAACGCCGCAAATCCGCGGCGTTTTCCCGCATCGCATTACTCCCGCCGGCAGTTCACACTGCCCTATGCGGACGGCTGGGAGTGTCAATGATATGTTAATGACACCCCCAGATCCGTCCGCATATCGCAGTGCGATCTGCCGACTCGCACAGGAATCGGATCGCATGGTGTGAACCCCCATGCGATCCGATTCTGTTGCGGACCAAAAAAAGGGTCCTGTGCGAGTTTGCTGCGGGAGCGATGCGAATTCAGCCATACTATCTGTATGGCTGTACTCGCATCGCTACGGAGATCGGATGTGATTTGCGGTGCGAATCACATCCGGATCTCCCCCCCGCAGCAGTGTGAACCCAGCCTTAATAATAAACACCTTCATTTACAAATTGCATTTTGTGTTTACTTGTGTTGTCCTTGACTATTGTTTAAGTTGGTTTGATGTTCCGAAACACTTAAGTGTGACAAACATGCAAAGGAACAGGAAATGAGGAAGGGGGCAAACACTTTTTCACACCACTGTATATATGTGTATATATATATATATATATATATATATATATATATATATATAATCTATTTTATAGATATATATATATTTTTATATATAAAACGAACGAAACGAAAACAAACACATTTTTTGGCAGAGCACATGTCTACTGGTTTTGACACAGAAGGCTCAAAAGGCTACAACCCGAGTTCAGTACTACTAAGTAGGAAGTAAAGCTTGCACGCGTAATAAATTAAATATGAGCACCCCCAGGCACATTTTTTTATATATATATATATATATATATATATATATATATATATATATATATATATATATATATATATATATATATATATATAAATAAAATGTGCCTGGGGTTCTCCTACTTAATGTGTGTGTGTGTGTATATATATATATATATATATATATATATATATATATATATATATATATATAGATATATAAAATTATATATATAATATATATATAGATATATATATATATATATATTTTTTTTTATTTATATATTGTATATATATATATATATATATATATATATATATATATATATATATATATATATATATATATATATATATATATATATATATATATATATATATATATATATATATATATAATTATTTGTTCAACTGCAGAGTCACTCATTTTAAAATAATGTCTCCACAGCCCCCAATTAAAGGGATCGGATTGGGATGCATAGACACCTAGTACAGAACATACATTTCTGAGTGCAAAGAGATTATATAGACATAAATAAATGTCCCTCCCAAAGGGTCAAAATTATATTATTTTATATATACACACACATTTAATTATTCTAATAATTATACTACAGGAGTTATATAGCACCAACAGTTTGCGCAATTTTATAATAAATATGTATATATTTTTTTCTCCCTTTTTTTTAAAATTTTAATTCATTCATTTTCAAGCAGGCTGAAAATTGAAGAAAACTCTAATAAAAAAAAAAAAAAAAAAAAAAGTTTATATATATAATATATTCGCCAACTGTGGAGTCACAAATTTTTTTAATGTCTGCTAAAGGTCTAAAGCCTAACCTGAGCACCGTTTGAGACGAAAAATTGGTTTGCAGCCGTTTTTGGTTTTGCTTTATATCGTTGGGTTCCACAATTTGACATGCTAATCTCATTTCCTTTTTGGCTTTGCAACCAGAATATTTACGGAACTTTGACTCTCGATTTGTGTCATTACCCTCCAGGGCTCCAAAACCATTCCCAATTCTTTGTTTGAGAAATTGCCTGAGCTAACCATCCCCCAGACCTCCATCCTGCACCTCCTGCACAGTAGAGAGCTCCTCACACCAGACCAGTTCCTGCAGGCCTATGACAGCCCCCTGCATGTCACCTTGGATTCAGGTAAGTCCAGAAGCTTACAAATTTTGCATTGTTATTCTAAAAGCAGTCAAGTGAGTTTGTGGAATAATCCAAGAGGTACAGAAAAAAAAAAAAAAAAACTGTAGTGTCAGGACCAAATGTTGGAAGATGATGAAGCATTTATACACAGTTTGCTAGATTCAATTATCAATGAACACAGTGAGTGTTCAGTACCGAGCGCTTACAGTGTTCATTCAGAAAACAAAGGGACCAGTAAATTGCATATTTACCGGCACCTTTCCTGCTCTCCATCCTGAAGGAATTTCCTGCAGCAGCCGGCGGGAGAGAAGAGCAGGGGAAGCAGGCAGCGCTGCGAGTGGGTAGGGGAACCAAGGGGAGTGCAGGCAGCAAAAGGAAGTGGAACCTGGACAAAAGGGGGCAGAGGCAGCAGATACTGGAACCAATCTCCTCTATTTTCCTCCTGCAGCCACTGAATGTCGTTGGGAGGGAGAGGAGGAGAAACGGGCTTTCAGCAGCTGCAGGAGGAAAATACAGGTATTGGTTCCGGTAAATTCCGCCGCTGCCGCTCCTGTCTTAGTGTAAAACCTAACATGACAGGGAAGCCACATGGGCCCTCTGGAGCATGGGTGAGGTCACCATTGTGACCCCTCAGGTTCTGCAAGTGCCGCCACCCCCCCCTTTATTGTGGGGCCCTGAGGCGGATACTTAAGCAGCCTTATGCTGGCGGCGGTCCTCAATAGAATAAGGGGAAAAATTATTGCGTTTTAGCATGTCATTTTGGGGTATAGAATAAAATGTGGGATAAAACAATTTTTTTTGTTTGTCTTTTTTTTTTTTCCCTAATCATAGCCCCCGATGAAGCCTGCTGCAGTTTCTAAAGCGCGTCGGCTTGTAGTTTTTAAGAAGAAATAAACTCTTCAAGTCTCATAGATTTAGGACCAGTGCTTGTAGGGGGGGGGGGGGGGTGGGGTTTCTGTACCTCTTGGATGTCACACAAAGAGACCTATTTATGCCCATGATCTGCTAACCAAAGCCTACCAAAGTACATTTCAGCACTGTTGGTTGGAAGATCGGTCTACATTTGGAGTACATCAAATGCAGATGTGAAGTCCAAATGTTGTTTGTATGGGAATAATGGTAGGGTTAGAACCTTTTTTTTCTGAACCCGTTTATCTGGTTAAAGGACATGTGTTTGGGAGTGTAAACCAGACCTCCGTGTAGGCTCACAAGATCCAAGAGGAAGGTAGGGTAAAAAAAAAGTCTACAGCCTTCCTTCTTCCAACATAACCCTTGTCCCCATTCCATACTTGACCGTAATGTCATTGTGTCATCAACTAACCATAGACTGACCTATAGGTTTAATCTTCTCCGTTAACCACTAATTCTAACTTCTACCAGTTGTCCACGGAGATGGAAAACAAAAAAAAACTAGGTTGGCACCCGTCATAAATGAGGTGCTGAGGTTTAAAGTAGGACTAAACCATCTCAATAATGTTGGGGTTGCCACCTTTTCTTCAAGGCAAACCTGAACACTTCAGTGGTGCACGGCCCACTTTGGTTTTTCCAAGCTGGAACGCTGTGGACTTTGGTGTAAAGGGGAACTCTGATGTAAGAGGGTTTCTGCTAGCCAAAGCCCCCACATACATCCGCGTTCTCAGCCTTTGCCCAAATCAGGGTTTCCAAAGCCCCCACATACAGCAGCGTTCTCAGCCTTCCTCCAAATCAGGGTTTCCAAAGCCCGCCTTACATCAGTGTCCACAGAGCACCCCTTACATCTGAGTCGCCTTTACCTTGGTGTACTCGCTCTGAGGCAGGAGAGAGAAGGGAGGGAGGGAGGGAGGGGAGCTTCAGCCAGGCAGTGGATGGGGAGCTCACTCACCCAAGCATGGAGGCTCAGGCATCAGTACCTTTCACCCACGATGTATCTGCCAGCTGTTGGACTTCAAATTTCCCGTCCACACATTTCTTTTGAGGCGCAGCATGCCAGGGATTGGCGTGTGGGTGGGAGGAGGAGCACATCGAGCCCTCTGTGCTCTCTTCCCCCCATTTTTGGGCAGGGGGGAACTGTGCTGGCTCTGGGCAGTGTGAGAGAGGGTGTTACAGACACTCAGCTTAGACAACCGCAGCCAGCCCCCCCCCCCCCGGACGGTTGTCAGCCCTGGTGATTAGGGCATGCCCAGGCACACCCGGCCCCTGCGCACGCCTATGCACTCGGCGGTTGTGTTGCTTGGGGAGCCTCCAACTTTCATGCTATCGGAAACCCAGACACAAAACGCAAAACCCAGACTATCCGGGTGAATCCTGGACAGGTGGCATCCCTACCATGTGTGCTAATGTATCTTTATAATAAAAAATACTTACTGCATGTATTTATTTACCTAATGAGCTGATTTTATGCGCAGTATTGCTGTCTTCCACACAATCTGCTCAATCGTCATAGCCGAACTTCCGGTCTGAGGCTTCACCAATGCATGCAGAGCAAGGCCATGTGTACTAGCAGCCTGGCTTTATTCAGTATGTATGTATGTATGTATGTATGATATTTCTGGTAACTTCTACAAATGGCAGTAGCAGAGGACAAGCATAAATGTGAGCCACTGTGTGGGCAGGGCAGACAACCTGCCCTAGAAGGTTTTACATGTCGGTGTTTGCTGCATCAGTATATTTTATTGTAGTCCCATGTAGCGATGGGAAGGATTGGGGAAAAAAAATGGAAAAATTGCAAAAAAATTTTTTTTTTCAAGGTGGATTTTTGGGGAAAATGTTCTTTTAGAATAAAAAATAAACATGAAGACCTTAGTGAAAGTTTTATGAGATTTATGTAAAGTCTTAAATGATTTAAAGTTCTCGCAGCTGAAGAGAAGCAAAGCCTGGAACACAATTCAAGTAACACTGTACTTCTCAGTGAGGTTCTCAAACAGCGATATGCATTTCTGCCACTAGGGGGCACTGCAGGGATCTCCAAACTACGGCCCTCCAGCTGTCGCGGAACTACACATCCCATGAGACATTGTAAAACTCTGACATTCACAGACATGATTAGACATGATTAGGCATGATGGGAATTGTAGTTCCTGAACAACTGGATGGCCAAAGGTTGGAGACCCCTGCAGTAGATGATAGTTTCTGTCCTCTCTTAATTGACAGATAAAAGGGTACATCTGCCTGACAAATTTGTTTATCATTATAATCTTTAAATGATTCTGATAATGTAGGGCCAAATGACACCACATCCCAAATAGTGGAAGGCAAATAATGGAAAATTAAGGAAATTTAAAGGTGCCAAGAACCACTATAACACATAAAAAAAAAAAAAAAAAAAGATATATATATATATATATATATATGTCATTTTATTTCAAATCAAGTAAAATAGAATATTATACGAACCATCACATAAGATACACTTATGCACAGCAGCTTCTGCTCTACGTGTTTCATCATATAGGCTTCCTCAGGCAACTCAAGAATGCTGATTCTATAAATGGAAATACAAACAGTGGACAATAAGTGGGCAATAATCATAAAGTGACATATAACAATCAAGAGGTACATAATCTATACATTTCAATAAATCATCCACCATATAATATGTAGTAATCAAATTGAGGAGATCGGCCTACCAGAATGCTCAAAGACACACCATTGCTAGTTCAGCTAGCCACTCAATTCCCAAAAGTGGACCAGATACAATGGGGCAATCGTGTGACCAGAGGGGAAATATAAAATTGAGTTCCTAAAAAAATAATATCATTATTTGTATGGATTAAACCTAGAGATGGTTTAAAACATAATCCCCCCACGTGAGGAAAATAGTAGCCGTTACCTTGACATGTATTGGGGGAGAAGTGAGTCGACTCTGAGATCCCAGGTGGAAGTTAGACAGAGTAACTACTCAAATAATCCTGATGGATATAGGGTCAGTCAGCCTGGGAAGAGAGAGGGGAACCTCCTCCCCCATAGCATGCACCACAGGTCACCACCACGGTTAGGGTGTGTCCACACTGCAAACAATATATATCGGTCAGAATAAGGGGATCATACAGCATGTCCACAGGGTCCCCCATCCCATCGGGGTCCACTGTATATAATATATTTCTCCTATGGTCACACGATTGCCCCATTGTATCTGGTCTACCTTTGGGAATTCAGCGGCTAGCTGAACTAGCAATTGTCTGTCTTTTAGCATTCTGGTAGGCCGACCTCCTCAATTGGATTACTGCATATTATATGGTGGATGATTTATTGAAATGTATATATTATGTACCTCTTGATTGTTATATGTCACATGGTGATTATTGTCCACTTATGGACGGTTTGTTTTTCCATTTAGAGAATCGGCATTCATGCAATATTCTTGGGTCTCCTGAGGAAGTCTATAGGGCGAAACATGTAGAGCGGAAGCTGCTGTAATTGCTGAGCATAAGTGTATCTTATGCGATTTTTTTTTTTTTTATAATATTCTATTTTACTTGATTTGTAATAAAATTACTTTTTATACTACTTATATATAATGGGGTTTATTTACTAAAACTGCAGAGTACAATATCTGGTGCAAAACTCTTCCAGGTTTTATTGCCAAGGCTTAATTGAACAAGCTGAAGTTAGAAGCTGACTGGCTACCTAGCACAGCTTCACCAGATCATGAGTGCTCCAGTTTTAGTAAATACCCCATAATGTGTACTAGTAGTTCTTGGCACCTTTAAAGTCCCTTAATTATCAATTGTTTACCATTTTAATGTTCTCCACCATCACATTGACAGTATAATGTTTCCCTATAGTCTGGTTAGTAAATAGTTTTTTTTTTTTTTTTTCCTCCTCTCCGTAAAATGGTTGTCATGGTTATGCAATAGAGTTTGTCTGCTTACCTGTCTCCATGTGTTCATTTCTAGAGACCAGCCGAGCCTCACCTGACTGCTTTTATAGTCCATCCTCTAGCATGGCTCCACCCTAGCTCCTATCAGAGAACTCTATATTAACCTGTGCACTGCTAGCCAATCCTGCTGATCAACCTTTGTGTGTTAGCTTCTGTTACCTGCCGTGTGCTCTTCTACTGTTTTCCGTTACCGACTTTGGCGTGTCCTGACTATCCCTGTTTGCCTGTGATCCTGACCTTTTGGCGTGTCCCCGACTATTCTTGTCTGCTCGTGGCCCCGACCTTGGCTTTGTCCTTCACCATCCCTATCCTCCTGTTGCCTACTGTGGGTGTGAGCTGGGGGACCCTGGGGGTCGCGACCTGGAGCCAGTTGCAGCCAAGTCCATCCTCACCACTCTGGTGAACACCTGCTGGCTCTTAGACTCCGCGCCCCAGGGAATCTTGCACTCTAACCCCGGTGGGATCCATCTTGGTGTTCTGGCGGCCCTGCCTTCCTATCACCTTGACCCCTGCCTGCAGCAGTCAGCCGTAGGGTCCACAACCTTGCGGTGCACTCCTAAGCCCTACGGTGTGCATCTGTCACCTGGGCTCTAGGTGACTTGACAATGGTGAGACCAATATCTATAGTTTGAACACATTTCCACAGCACAATTTCTGCTGAGCGCAAATCTGCAATTTGCAAATATTGGGAGAAAAAAAATGTTCTTTTCCAAATGCTACAAAGGACAACAAAACACACCCTGGCATGCCAGTGCCAGAGGTGCCCTAAATGCACAAAAAAAAAAATGTAATGGAATGAAATGAGGAGGACCAGAATGAAAGTGGGAGGAGCTTTTTCCCTCCAGAGTTCTCATCTCTCAAAAGCTGTACTTTTATTTCAAGCCTGATATTTTTTTATATACACTCTATTTCACATTCCCAGTGTAACAAAATTACTTTCAGTTTCATGTTACAGTATATACTCGAGTATAGGTCGATCCGAATATAAGCCGAGGCCCCTAATTTACCACCAAAAAACTGGGAAAACTTATTGACTCGTGTATAAGCCGAGGGTGAGACATGCAGCAGCTACTGTTACAGCTTAAAAGAGGGTCAACAATGCCCATATGCAGCTGCATACCTCCCTGTGTCCATGCCTGTGTCCCGTCCCTCCCTGTGTCCCGTCCATCCCTGTGTCCCGTCCATCCCTGTGTCCCGTCCATCCCTGTGTCCATCGCAGCCTACCTGTCTCTTTGCCTTCTGCAGCCTCTGTATGCCATGCCGCACCTCTCCTCCTCGTCTGACAGACGGCGGCCATTCCACTGTTCAAAAGCCGCGCCTCTCTGTCTGTGATAGGCGGAACACTCAATTTCCCAGCAGTCAGTGTTCCGCCTATCACGGACATCCTCTCATCCTCGTCCGTAGTATGAGAATGAGCGGATGTTCGTGATAGGCGGAACACTGACTGCTGGGAAATTGAGTGTTCCGCCTATCACAGACAGAGAGGCGCGGCTTTTGAACAGAGGAATGGTCGCCGTCTGCCTACCTGATCTGCGTGACTCGAGTATAAGCCGAGGGGGGCACTTTCAGCCTAAAAAAAAGGGGCTGAAAATCTCGGCTTATACTCGAGTATATACGGTATTTTATTTTTTTCAAAAATGTAATTGTTTCTGGAAAAAAAAAAAAAAACATGGCTTCAAAATTTCTTAAAATTTTACAACTGTCAAAAAGTCCTGTGGAGGGCAAGAAGATCAAACCAGCCAATCGTGAAAGAAATCAACCCTCAATGTTTACTGGAAGGACCGATCCTGAAGCTGAAACTCAATTACTTTGGCCACCTAATGTGAAGAGAGGACTTATTGGAAAAGGCCTTAATGTTGGGAAACGTGGAAGGAAAAAAAGGAGAAGAGGACAACAGAAAACAAGATGGGTGGATAGTATCATCAGAACAATGAACATGAAGTCTAAACTCCGGGAGGCATTGGAGGACAGTTTTACAACTGTCAAATTAGTCAAGTCCTTGATCTTTGAAGGCATCCTTGAACTTTGTACTCCAGGATTTCTACATATCTCATGTCTCATATTTGTGGACACGAGCAGGTAATGCAAATTATTTTGGCTTTTGCGATTTGGGTTTAGTAACACTTCAGATGACAGATGGCCAGATTGGGAGTTTGGCACTGACGGTTAGCTTACATCTGGTGAAGCCTAAGGTCATTACTGTTTGGCCCATGTGTTGGACAGAGGTCCAAAACGTGATCATCGAAAACCATGGTAGTTTCTGTGTGTAGAACTCTTTAGAAAAATAATAGGGGGAATAAGTGACTCTATAATAATGTATTTTTTATTTTTATTTTTTCTGTATTAACAGATCGTGTTTGGCCTACACCGGTACACTTAACGCCACTGAAAACAAGACCTCCTCAATGAAGAAGACCTCTTTTTGATGTGACCCTGTGTTACCAGCAGTTAAAGATTTTAAAATGGTAACATTTGCTGAAAAACGTTACATAGCACCTCCATTTTTAATGTTATGCTAGAAGTTTCTCATACGAAAATTTGTACATAAATTCTCAGCACATGTGATGACTTGACCAATGTCTTTTTCAAAGTACTTCAAAATGTAATTTAAATTCAAAATTTGTTTCAGGAAAAGTCCATTCATTCCAAAATTGAGCGTTCGCTTGGAATGAAGGCACTTTCCTGAACAAAAAACACATTCATTGTTAGATTTGTTGGTTTGAGAAAAAAACATTTCCATCCCATTTTCGTCAAATTTTCTCATCACTGTTGTTAACCACTAGAGATCCGCGCTATAGCCAAATGACGGCTACAGCACGGACCTCCTTTGCCGGGACTACGTCTATTGACGTCGCCCCGTGTCACGGATCCGAGCAAGGGGTCGATCGCGATCCCTTACCACGTGATCAGCTGTCAGCCAATGACAGCTGATCATGTGATACAACGGAGCCGGTTACCGTCTATTATTCCTCCTCGCGCTGACAGCGCAAGGAGAAAAAAAAAAGAGCCGATCACCGGCAGCCGTGATCGGGACATCAGTCCCGATCACGGCCAGCCCTGCCACTGCCCACCTGCCCCCTGCCAGTGCCACCTCATTAATAAATAAGTACCCCCCCTGTCAGTGCCACCCATCAGTGCCTATAGTGCCATCCATCAGTGCCTACAATCTGCCTCAACAACGGTGCTGCACCCCAGTGCCACATATCCGTGCCCATCAGTGTCATCTACCAGTGCCCATCAGTCCCATCTATCAGTGGTACCTATCAGTGCCCCTTAGTGCCACCCATCCGTGCCACCTTATCTGTGCCTATTAGTGCTGCCTTAACTATGCCTATCAGTGCCCACCAGTGCAGCCTATCAGTGCCGCCTAATCAGCGCACTTCAATGAAGGAGAAAAATGACCTGTTTGCAAAATTTTATAACAAACTATTAAACATGATTTTTTATTTTTTTTTTGCATCTTTTTTTGTTTAGCAAAAAATAAAACTCCGAGCTGTAATTAAATACCACCAAAAGAAAGCTCTATTTGTGGGAAAAAAATGTCATTTGGGTACAGTGTTGTATGACCGCGTAATTGTCATTCAAAGTGCATCAGCGCTGAAAGCTGAAAATTGGTCTGTGCAGGAGGGGGGTTTTAAGTGCCCAGTAAGCAAGTGGTTAAAAACAAAAAACATTGACTTGACCCCTCTAAAGATTAGAAAATGGAACAAACACTCTTAGAACAAAAAAATGTTGAGATAAATTTTACTAGTAAAACGGCCAAATTTATATAACGTTAAGTTTGTAATAAATATACACCTCACCACCAGAATGGTTTCCATCATGGGCCTTAACCAATGTTACCAGAATAGGTTAAAAAAAAAAAAAAAAAAAAATATTTAGATTGACTAAAGGTCTGCTCCATCATGTGTGGATCTATAGATTTATACTCAGACGAAAAAAAAATACAAAAAAAAAAAAAAAACTTTGGTGACTCAATGGACCACTTGGTCTTTTTTCTGCCGTCCCGTTTCTATGTATGTTTTCTGTAAAGACCATTTTTTTTATTATACGCAATAAAGTTTATATATATTTTGTGATCATTCCAAATGATATCAAAGATTTAAAATTCACTTGAAAAAAATTGTACATTGGCTATTTAAAGCTGAACATAAGGCAGACAGTCGAATACATGGTCATAAGTCCAAATTATTATTATTTTTTTTTTTTTATTTAAATTCACTAGTAAAAATTGTATTAAAGATCACCAGGTAAAAATAAAAGAAAGGAAAAAAAAAAAAAATCACATAAAAGCAAGCCCAGACTCGCCCTAGGGCACACTGGGCATTTGCCTGGCCGCATGTCCTAACAAGAGCTGGTTAATGTGACCCAGAGCTCCAGAGGGTGAGAGCCACGGCATAAAATATGCAATGATATCTCGTATATCGTGCACCTAGCTCTCACCCGCGGGGTCTCTGTCTGTTGCAAGCCATGTGGGCCTCTAGGGAGTGACGCTGACCGAGCAGGACTCCGAGTCCTCCTGGACCAGTCCTCCCTTTTGGCCTCATAGCAGAAGATGATGCCGGTCAGCCTAAAATGCCCAGGCCTATTTTTTTTTGTCACAGTCCGGGCCTGCATCTAAGCCCTTGTACACACGGTCAGACATTCCGACGGAAAATGTCCGATCGGACCGTGTTGTCGGATAATCCGACCGCGTGTGGGCTCCATCGGACTGTTTCCGTCGGAACATCCGACGGACTAAGTTTTCCAGCTGGGCTATAAAAACTTTCCGACAACATGATCCGATCGGACCTTGTCCAATCGTGTGTAGAGAATTCCGATCGGACAAAGTGCCACGCATGCTCAGATCAAATTCCTAGACCAAAGCTATTGGCTACTAGCCTGAACGTAGTCCCGTCGTAACGAAATAACGTCATCATGTTCTGAACGATCGGATTTTCCGACAACTTTGTCCGACCGCGTGTATGCAACAGTTTCGGACAAAATCCGAAGGATTTTGTTGACGGAATGTCCAACCGTGTGTACAAGGGCTAAGATATATATAGTGGGGAAAATAATGATTTGATCCCCTGCAGATTGTGTAAGGTTGCCCACTTACGAATAAATGAAAGGTCTATCATTTTTATCATAGGTGTATTTTATATGATGGAGACAGAATATCAACCAAAAATCCAGAAAAAACACACAATACAAATGTTATCAATAGAGTTGCAGTTCAGTGAGTAAAATAAGTATTTGATCCCCAAGCAAAACATGACTTAGTACTTGGTGGAGAAACCCTTGTTGGCAAGCACAGAGGTAAGACTTTTCTTGTAGTTGGTGACCAGGTTTGCACACATCTCAGGAGGGATTTTGGTCAACTCTTCGGTACAGATCTTCTCTAAATCCTTAAGGTTTCTTGGTTGTCACTTGGCAACTCAAGTTTCAGCTCCTTACATAAATTTTCTATAGGATTAAGGTCTGGAGACTGGCTAGGCCACTCCATGACCTTAATGTGCTTCTTGAGTATGTTTTGGGTCATTTTCATGCTGGGAGACGCATCCACGACCCGTCTTCAGTGTTCTGGCTGAGGGAAGAAAGTTCTCATCCAAGATTTTTACAATGCCTGGTTCCTTGTCCATTGGCCTCAATGTGGCAAAGTCGGCCTGTACGTTTAGTAGAGAAACGGGCCTAAAGCATAATGTTTCCACCTCCATGCTTGACTGTAGGAAAGGTATTCCTAGGGCACCCCAGATGTTTTGGAACTACATTTCCCATGATGCTCTGGCACTCTGCAGTGTAGTTGAGCATCATGGGAAATGTAGTTCCAAAACATCTGGGGTGCCAAGGTTCGCCATCACTGTCCTAGGGTCCAGTCAACATTTTTTTTTTTTTCTTCCAAACACGGCAAGTTGCGTTAAAGAGATCAATTTTGGTCTCATCTGACCACAGCACTTTCTCCCAATCCTTCTCTGAATAATTTAGATATTCATTGGCAAGCTTCATATGGGCCTGTACACGTGCCTTCTTGAGGAGGGGGACCTTGCGGGTGCTGCAGGATTTCAGTACATGGCGGCGTATTGTGTTACCGATAGTTTGATCGGAGACTGTGGTCCCAACTGCCTTGAGATCATTCCCAAGCTACTCCCCGTGTAGTTTTTGGCTGATCCCTCACTTGATCACTCATGATCATCCTTACACCATGAGGTGAAGTCTTCCATGGAGCTCCAGACCGGGAGCAATTGATGGTTATTTTCCATTTGTGAATAATCGCTCCAACAGTTGTTTCCGTCTCACCAAACTTCCTGCTGGTGGTCTTGTAGCCCAATTCCAGCCTTGTATAGGTCTACAATCTTGTCCCTAAGGTCTTTTTTTTTGACAGCTCTTTGGTCAGGCAGAGATTCTGTGGAAAGGTGTCTTTTATACACATAACGAGTTGGCGTTAGGAGGACCTTCTTACATTGACAGGACTAATCTGTGTACCACATGAGCCAAAACTATTGCTGGTTGGTAGGGGAGCGAAAGTGAAGAAAAACTAAAGAGTCTCTTAATGAAGGTGGAAAGAGAAGGAGAGCGCAAAAGCTGGTGTAACTTACCTGGTATGCAGAGGAAGGCTTCTCTTACTCGGGGGGGGGGGGGGGCCCTGGCAGAGCAGATAGGTGGTGCTGGAGTGCAAAGCGAGGGCCGGTAGCCATGCTAACTGCTGGGCTTCCGGTTGAGTGGTGTGTCAGATGACAGCGGATGCAGGGAAGCTGTAGATGCAGGGAAGCGGAAGACTACGTTGGCACGCGCTACCGCAGCTTCCCCAAGACAAGTTTGGGGACCAGGAGTTAGCCTGCGGGAAACCTTTCTTCCTGCGATATCCCTCTCCTGACAGCTGGCCCGAAATTGAACATTAAGAAAACTAAGATCATGGCAACCGGTCCCCATCACTCCTTGGCAAATAGAAGTAGAAGAAATGGAAACCGTGACCGATTTTAATCTTCCTTAGGCTCCAAGATCACACCAGACGCAGAGTGTAGTCATGAAATTTGGAGGCACTTGCTTCTTGAAAGGAAAGCAATGGCAAACCTAGACCAGTGTTTCTCAACTCCGGTCCTCGAGGCGCCCCAGCAGGTCACGGTTTCAGGATTTTCCGTAGAAGAAACGGCTGTGGTAATTACGAAGGCAGTGAAACTGATTTTCATGGTTATGCAGTGATCTTCCTGTGTTTGCTTACCTCCCCTCATGTCTTCAGACTAAGAGGTCAGCCACTTCCACCTGGTGGTTTTTATAACCTCTCCTCTAAGCATGGCTCCACCCCCAGGCCCTATCAGGGAGCCCTATATTAACCTGTGCACTGCAGGCCATCAGTGCTGATCAACCATTGTGTATTCCTTTGTGTGTTAGCTTCCTGTTTCCGGCCGTGTGCTCTGCTTCTGTTTTCCGTTACTGACTTTGGCGTGTCTTGACTATCCTTGTTTGCCTGTGATCCTGACCCTTTGGCGTGTCCCTGACTATTCCTGTCTGCTTGTGGCCCCGACCTTGGCTTTGTCCCTCACCATCCCTATCCTCCTGTTGCCTACTGTGGGTGTGAGCTGGGGGTCGCGACCTGGAGCCAGTTGCAGCCAAGTCCATCCTCACCACTAGAGGCGCTGGTGAACACCTGCTGGCTCTTAGACTCCGCGCCCCAGGGAATCTTACGCTCCAACCCCGTGGGATCTGTCCCCCGTCTGCAGCAGTCAGCCGTAGGGTCCACAACCTTGCCGTGCACTCCTGATCCCTACGGTGTGCACCTGTCACCTCGCCTCAAGGTGACCTGACACTGATCAAATCACCTGTGCAAAATAACGGGAAGCCTGAAAACATGACCTGTTGGGGCGCCGTGAGGACTGGAGTCGAGAAATGCTGACCTAGACAACATTATTAAAAAGCAGAGACATCACCCTACCGACAAAGCTATGGTATTCCCAGTAGTAGCATATTGGCTGTGAAAGTTGGACCATAGGGGAAGGCTAAATGCCGGAGAATTGATGCTTTTGAACTATGGCGTTGGAGAAGACTCTCGAAAGTCCTGTGGAGGGCAAGAAGATCAAACCAGCCAATCGTGAAAGAAATCAACCCTCAATATTCACTGGAAGGACAGATCCTGAAAAGATGAAACTCAATTACCTTGGCCACCTAATGTGAAGAGAGGACTTCTTGGAAAAGACCTTAATGTTGGGAAACATGGAAGGGAAAAAAAGAAGAAGAAGAGGACGACCGAAAAACAAGATGGGTAGATCGTATCATCAAAACAATGAACATGAAGTCTAAACTCCGGGAGGCAGTGGAGGCCAGAAAAGCCTGGCGTGCTATGGTCCATGAAGTCACAAAGAGTCAAACACAACTAAACAACAAGGGGATCAAATACTTATTTTACTCACTGAACTGCAACTCAATTTATAACATTTTGTATCATGCGTTTTTTTTTTTTTCTGGATTTTTGGTTGGTAATAATAAAAGTTTGATTTGGTGGTTTAGTACTGCTTCAAGGTTTTACTTGTTCTGTAACATAAATAATAATACAATTGGAACAAAAAAAAAAAAAAAAAAAAACACAGAAACCAGAACAAAAAAAAAAAAAAAAAAAACAGAAACCAGATTCATTCATTTTTTATTATATATATATATATATATATATATATATATATATATATATATATATATATATATATATATATATATATATATATATATATATATATATATATATATATATATATATATATATACATATATACATATATACATATATACATATATACATATATATATATATATATATATATATATATATACATATACATATACATATATACATATACATATACATATACATATATACATATACATATATACATATACATATACATATATACATATATATATATATATCTATATATCATTTTTTTTTTTTTAGTTTAAAATTTATTTTTATTTTTTAATAAAAATATATCTTGGGCTCAGGAGAAGCTATGGTTCAGGCCTGGTGGTGGTATCATAGATGTGAGGTTGGTGGTAATAATAATAATAACAGTTTGATTTGGAGGTTTATTACTGCTTCAAGGTTTTACTTGTTCTGTAACATGAATAATAATAAAATTGGAACAAAAAACACAGAAACCAGATTCATTCATTATTTTTTATTTTATGTATATATGTATTTTTTTTTTTGTTTAAATTTTTTTTTTTTTTTTTTTAAATAAAAAGATATCTTGAGAGTGCTGGGCTCAGGAGAAGCTATGGTTCAGGCCTGGTGGTGGTATCATAGATGTGAATGCACTGGTACAATAGAAGAAGTATCACATGTTCAGACACAAAGATATGAAATCTGTAGACGTTGTACTGGAAATACTGAAGTCAATAATTTCTTCCCAGTGCTGCATAACCAGTTTGTACATCGCACTGCAAGACCGCGGCGGGTCTTCTGTTGACATGTTGCATACTTTAAAAAAAACATATTTCGTGCTGTACAACAAATACGATCGTACACAGATAAAACATGGCGCACCACTGAGATGGGAAAAAAAGTGTGCATAGAAACCTCCACAGGCAATAGGTGTAAGGGCAGGAAAATTATTATTATTTTTTTCATAAGGATTTAAATATTTGTTCACAGCTGCAAAACTTGATCACTTCACCAGTGTTCACTAATGTCTGTAATTTTTATTTTATTTTTCATACCAGTTTTTTTTTTTTTTTTTTTTCACATAACGATGGTTCACTTTTTATTATTTTTTTTTTTTTTTCACCAAAAAAGTGTCAATCTTTGAATTTTATTTAAATTTTTTTTTTCCAATGATTCGCACAAGACTATCAACCACAGCTTGGCTAATGCAAATTTTTAGGACGGGTTACAGATAAATTAAGTTTCCCTTCAATCTCATTTTCAATGCACTGATCTTAGAAGAGAAGACAAAACTATAGAATTCTATTCTAAAAAAAAAAAAAAAAAAAAAAATCTTGCTATTTTGAAGTTCTTTTCCTTTCAATCTCTGTATTTTATCTGACAAGTCAGAAAGCAATATTATTCACAACAACGTCTCAAATCTTGTTTGCCTTTTTTTTTTTTTTTGCAAATTTGTTCAAGAAAAAAAAAAAAATAAAAATACACAGTGGTTTTAAAAGACAAAATTATGGAGATGTTGTTCAAACCATTGCTTTTGGTAATATGTAAACATTTTATGTCTGACAGAAAAAAAAAATGATATAAAATTGAAGATGGGAAAAGCAATGTGGAGTTCATTTTTTTTTTTTTTTGATTGCATTATTTACAACTTTTCTGGAAAATACAGCTTGACCTTTCCCCTCCCCCCCCCCCCATCAAGCATTTTTTTCTTTACAATTTTACATTAGAATCTCTTACAGTTTTATGAACAAATACATATGTACATTATTCAATAACATGTTCTTCTTCCTTTCATATAGCAGACCAACATTTCACACACTCACACGAGCAAAAAAAAAAAAAAAAAAAAAAAAAAAAAAAAAACTATATATACTCTCTTTTTCATTTTTTAAAAATATTTCTGTAATTAATCCCATTTCACAGGCAATAGACATACCACAATATACTAGGAAATATGTTTTATATTTTTTTTAAATTAAGATTTGCTAACTAATGGTGCCTTTTTTTTTTTTTGTTTGTTTAAAAATAAGATAAGATTGCTTTATTTTTACTTCATATATTACTCTGTAAAAATACATTTAAAATAAAAGTTGTGAAGGAAATAATTTTTTATTTATTTTTTCCTCCCACAGAGAAGTCACTTTGATTTTTGGAAAAAACAAAAAGTGCAAATGCAACCCTCTTGAACTTAGGCTATTTATTTCTAATACTACAGTTACGAGGTGTGGCTCTGGGAGCTCCAGTTTAAATAAATTAAAAAGTATTTTTTATTAATGAAGTGGTAAAAAGGAATGAGAACACAGCATCTATTTTGCAGCGATGAAATGTGCTGTGGTGAGAATGCAATGATTTTTCCTTTGCAAATTTCAAACTAAATATCAGATCTAAATGTTTGGCACTTAACTATGTCTATCTTAATGCCGCTGACATTCTGCAATGAAGACATAATGCATGCATCATATTATTATTATTATTTTTTTTTTTTTTACGAAAAACGTCAAAAAATATTTTTGACAAATTGTTTTTTGTTTTTTTTGGGTTTCTACATTTTTTTTTTTTTTTTGAGGGGCCAATATTGAATTAATTTGCACATAAATTTCTGATTATGAGTTACAACATATGCTTTCTGTCCAGGGAACATAATATTCAGAAAAATTTTATGCCATGCCAAAAAAAGTAATGATTGTGTTGAAATAGAACTTACGCCCTCCCACACACAGCATTTCTGCATGTATAAAATTCAAAACACAAAAATATAGATTTATAAAAGCACCAAAATTTAACACAACAATATTTAACTGAAACAAAATAATTTCATCCCAGCAGTGTGTTTTAACAAAATATAAAAGTATATCTTCAAACCTATAAAAAAAAAAAATTATTTAAAAAAAAAATGTACAAGGAAAATAAATTAAACCGCATAAAAGCAGGCGTCATATTGTCGTCTTTTTAGTGTAATCTAGCATCTAACGAAGTAAGCCAAAAAAATTTGCATTATGAGAAATGTTTTGGGGGAAATATATTCATTAATATAACATTTTATATTGCGATCAATATTCTAGCAAGAGTGTTAAAATCCTTACCTCAAAAAGGTTTACTAAAAACTACAATTGAAGTAGATAATTGTCCTACTTTAAAATTTGGAGGTGGGTGTACCATTTATAAATGAATTAAAAAAAAAAAAATTGCGTATGATAAATAAAATAAATTCAGGAATACATTTCCAAAAAAATAAAATAAAATAATCATAAAACGTAATTTCTAAAAATTTAAATTTAAAAATTAGTACCCCCACCTCCCAAAATTTAAATTAGGACAAATTTATTTTAATTGCGTATTTAGTTGTGCGCTCACCCTTACACTTTAAGAACTTTTGACGTAAACCTTTTAAAGTGTAAGGGTGGGCGCACAACTAAATACGCAATTGAAATAAATAATTGTCCTATTCATTTTTGGAGGTAGGTGTAACATTTATAAATTAATTGAAAAAAAAATTGCATTATGATCATTTTTTTAATGTATTTATAAATCAAATTTTATTTATCATAATGCATTTTTTTTTTAAATGAATTTATAAAATGTTACACCCATCTCCCAAAATTAAAATAGGACAATTAATTTATTTCAATTGCGTATTTATTTGTGCGCCCACCCTTACGCTGTAAGAGCTTTGACGTAAACCTTTTATATAAAAGGATATTAACACTCTTGCTAGATTGGTGGTAAAAAATAATATTTTATGAATACATTTCCAAAAAAAAATTAATTCATAGATTGCTACCAACAATCTAGCAAGAGAGTTTTAATATTCTTATTTAAAAGGTTTACATCAAAGATCTTGCTGTAAGGGTGGGCGCACAATTGAAGTAGATAATTGTCCTACTTTAATTTTGGAAGGTGGGTGTACTATTTATAAATGAATTTTAAAAAGTTGCATTGTGATAAATAAAATGAATTAATGAAAGTTCATCACAACGCAATTTTTAAAAATTAATATATAAATAGTAAACCCACCTCCCATAATTAAATTAGCACAATTATTAATTTAAATCGCGTATTTAGTTGTTCGCCCACCCTTACGCTTTAAAGTAAACCTTTTAAATAAGGATTTTAACACTCTTGCTTGATTATCAATGTCAATCTAAAATATATATATATATTTTTTGGAAATGTATTTATAAATGAATATTCATTTTTAGATTGCTACCAATAATTTATAAATACATCTAAAAAAAATTTTTTTTTGGAAATGCATTTATAAATTATTGGTAGAGATATAAAAATGAATTCATTTATAAATACATTTCCAAAAAAAAAAAGATTTTTTAGATTTACATTGATAAACACGCTCTTTACTCTCTTGCTAGATTATCAATGTAAATCTAAAAAATCTTTTTTTTTTTTTGGAAATGTATTTATAAATGAATATTCATTTTTATATCTCTACCAATAATTTATAAATGCATTTCCAAAAAAAAAAATAAAAACTTTTTTTAGATGTATTTATAAATTATTGGTAGCAATCTAAAAATGAGTATTCATTTATAAATACATTTCCAAAAAAAAAAAAAATACATTTTAGATTGACAATCGAGCAAGAGAGTGTTAATATCCTTATTTAAAAGGTTTACAAAGTTCTTAAACACTCTCTTGATAGATTTTTTTTTGGAAATGTATTTATAAATGAATATTCATTTTTAGATTGCTACCAATAATTTATAAATACATCTAAAAATGAATATTCATTTATAAATACATTTCCAAAAAAAATAAAAATACATTTTTAGATTCACATGGATATTAAGGTTTACAAAGTTCTTAAATACTCTCTTGCTAGATTATTGTCAATCTAAAAAAAATTTTTTTTGGAAATGTAGTTATTCATTTTTAGACTGCTACCAATAATTTATATTAAATTTATAAATACATTTCCAAAAAAAAAAAAATGACATTGATAATCTAGCAAGAGAGTGTTAATATCCTTATTTAAAAGGTTTATAAAGTTCTTAAACACTCTCTTGCTAGATTAAGAACTTTGTAAACCTTTTAAATAAGGATATTAACACTCTCTTGCTAGATTATCAATGTCAATCTAAAAATTAATATTAATTTATAAATACATTTAAAAAAAAAATACATTTTTAGATTGACATGGATATTTTTTTTTAAATGCATTTATAAATGAATATTAATTTTTAGATTGCTACCAATAATTTATAAATACATTTTCCCCCCAAATTTTTTTTTTTATATTGACATTGATAATCTAGCAAGAGAGTGTTAATATCCAACACGCTCTTGCTAGATTATCAATGTCAATCTAAAAATTTATTTTTTCATCTAAAAATTACATGACATTGATAATCTAGCAAGTGTTTAATATCCTTATTTAAAAGGTTTACAAAGTTCTTAAACACTCTCTTGCTAGATCATCAATGTCTATCTAAAAAAATTTTTTTTTTTTTTTTTTAGAAATGTATATACAAATTAAATATTCATTTTCAGATTGCTACCAATAATTTATAAATACATTTTCCAAAAAAATTATTATTTTTTTAGATTTGTTTTACATTGACATTGATAATCTAGCAAGAGAGTGTTTAAGAACTTTGCAAACCTTTTTAAATAAGGGTATTAACACTCTCTTGCTAGATTATCAATGTCAATCTAAAAAATTATTATTTTTTTTTTTTGGAAATGTATTTATAAATGATTGGTAGCAATCTAAAAATGAATATTAATTTATAAATACATCCCCCCCCTCAAAACAATTTTTTTTTTTAGATTCACATTGCTAATTTAGCAAGAGTGTGTTTAAGAACTTTGTAAACCTTTTTAAATAAGGATATTAAACACTCTTGCTAGATTATCAGTCAATCTAAAAAAAAAAAAAATTTGTTGGAAATGTATTTATAAATTATTGGTAGCAATCTAAAAACGAATATTTAAAAATGTATTTATTTTTTTTTTGGGGGGGAGAATGTATTTATAAATATTAATTTTTAGATTGCTACCAATAATTTATAAATACATTTCCAACTAAATTTTTTTTTTTTTAGATTGACTGATAATCTAGCAAGAGTGTTTAATATCCTTATTTAAAAAGGTTTACAAAGTTTTTAAACACTCTCTTGCTAAATTAGCAATGTGAATCTAAAAAAAAAAATTGTTTTGGGGGGGGGGGGGGGGGATGTATTTATAAATTAATATTCATTTTTAGATTGCTACCAATCATTTATAAATACATTTCCAAAAAAAAAAAAAATTATTTTTTAGATTGACTGATAATCTAGCAAGAGAGTGTTTAATATCCTTATTTAAAAAGGGTCACACATTTCTTAAACACTCTCTTACTAAATTAGCAATGTGAATCTAAAAATGTCTTTTTTTTTGGGGGGGGGGGGGTGTATTTATAGATTCACATTGCTAATTTAGTAAGAGAGTGTTTTAGGAACTTTATAACCCTTTTTAAATAAGGATATTAAACACTCTCTTGCTAAATTAGCAATGTGAATATGAAAAAAAAAATTTGGGGGGGGGGATGGGGATGTATTTATAAATTAATATTCATTTTTAGATTGCTACCAATAATTTATAAATACATTTTCAAAAAAAAAAAATTATCATTTTTTTTTAGATTGACATTGGTAATCTAGCAAGAGAGTGTTTAATATCCTTATTTAAAAAGGGTTACAAAGTTCTTAAACACTCTCTTACTAAATTAGCAATGTGAATCTAAAAATGTATTTTTTGGGGGGGGGGGGAGAAAGAGTGTATTTATAGATTCACATTGCTAATTTAGTAAGAGAGTGTTTAAGAACTTTGTAACCCTTTTTAAATAAGGATATTAAACAAACACTCTCTTGCTAAATTAGCAATGTGAATATCATTTTTTTTTTGGGGGGGGGGGGGGGGTGGGATGTATTTATAAATGAATATTCATTTTTAGATTGCTACCAATAATTTATAAATACATTTCCAAAAAAATAAATCTTATAATTTTTTTTAGATTGACATTGATTATCTAGCAAGAGTGTGTTAATATCCTTATTTAAAAAGGTTTACAAAGTTCCTAAAGTGTAAGGGTGGGCACACAACTAAATATGCAATTGATTTTAATTTTGGGAGGTGGGTGTACTATTTATAAATGAAAAAAAAAAAATGCATTATGCTAAATACAATTCATTCATGAATACATTTCCAAGAGTAAAAAAATAATTCTCAAAGCAATTTTTTAAAATTAATTTATACACCGTACACCCACCTCCCAAAAAAAAAAAAAAAAAGGATAATTATTTATTTAAAATTGCGTATGAAGTTGTGCGCCCACCCTTTTTAATTTTGGCAGGTGGTTGCACTGTTTAAATTGATTTAAAAAAATTGCTTTGAGAATTTTAACAGTGCAACCACCTGCCAAAATTAAAAAGGGTGGGCGCACAACTTCATACGCAGTTTTAAATAAATAATTGTCCTTTTTTTTAATTTTGGGAGGTGGGTGTACAGTGTATAAATTAATTTAAAAAAATTGCTTTGAGAATTTTTACACTGTACACCCACCTCCCAAAAAAAAAAAAAAAAAGGACAATTATTTATTTAAAATTGCGTATGAAGTTGTGCGCCCACCTTTTTTAATTTTGGCAGGTGGTTGCACTGTTAAAATTCTCAAAGCAATTTTTTTAAATTAATTTATACACAGTACACCCACCCCCCTATATGAAAAAAAAAGACAATTATTTATTTAAAATTGTGTATGAAGTTGTGCGCCCACCCTTTTTAATTTTGGCAGGTGGTTGCACTGTTAAAATTCTCAAAGCAATTTTTTTAAATTAATTTATACACAGTACACCCACCTCCCAAAATGAAAAAAAAAAAAGACAATTATTTATTTAAAATTGCGTATGAAGTTGTGCGCCCACCCTTTTTAATTTTGGCAGGTGGTTGCACTGTTTATATATTAATTTTAGGTACTGTTTTTGTAATCTAAAAATTCACTTTAAATGTGACTAAAAAATATTCTGCAATGTATATGTTACTTGTTTTGCTTTTATGATTTTTCTAAATAAATATTTAGCAAAATACATATTTATAATTACATAATAACTTATGTTGGGTTGGGGGGGTCGTCATAGGTATAGTACCAATTATTAAAAATGGAAAAAAAAAAAAATGTTGTTATTTCAGGATACCAGATGCAGTCCCATGAGATAAACGAGGCCTAAAACTGTACAACTCTTCTGAGTCTCAATAAATATTACTAAACATTTAAATAATCCAAGTTTAAAAGAGGCAAAAAGCACGGTAAGATGCGATTAAAAGAAACTTTTAAGACCTGGGCGTAAAAAAAAAAAAAAAAAAAAGTAAAGTTTGCGGCAAGAGGCTGTGGAGCATCAAACCCTCACATTGCAGCATCGGCCCTCCGTTACGGGAAGTGTGAAATTTACGGGAAGGAGATAGCAGCACTAACTACAATAAAATGGCGGACACATTACTCCCGTTACTCAGAAGATAATTATTAAGATACAAAACTGGACTTTGACACCTTGTTACCTGTCTCAGTGGTCCAACAGACGTAAAACACACGGAATTAATTTTGACAAATCCCTTTTTTTTTCCGTTTTGGTGGGGAAATTGGACAATGCGTCATAAAAAGGCCTGTTCTCGGGAAAAGGCACCCCCACCCCTAGGAGCACGATGGGGGGATCATTTGCAGGAATTGGCACAGATTTGGCTGTTGGTCACGTTGGGCACAAGGTGTAGTCACCGTCAGAGAGCCGTACTCTCCGACTCCTCATCCGATTCCGTTTTGCCGGCTGCTGCGCGCCGCTGCTCTTCCTCTTTCATGGCATCGCGTTGCAAGGCTGTGTCAATCTCTATGAGGATAGATGGAATGTCAAAATGGATGATATCTGAAAAGCAAGCAGTTGAGAAGAAAAGGCGTCACGCTATTTTCCCGAAAGTTGGATTCTGCAAATAGAGACGTTCTAACATTACTACATCCTGGTTGCCACTAAAGTAATTGGTCACAATAGTAGGAGCTCGTCCCGAGGCGAGTAAGGAGTTCCTTGGACTAGGAGCAATATCTGTGCCTCAGATATGTTCTCATTGACACCAAGTTGGATTTGGGCAAATAAAGACGTTCTAACATTACTACAATCTGGTTGGCACTATACGAATTGGTCAATTATAGTAGGGTTTCATCGGAACCTATGGTTCCTGCAAAGGTTAAAAGGGGTTCCATGAGCAAGGAGCAATTTCAGCGCCTCAGATATGTTCTCATTGACACCAAGTTGGATTTGGGCACATAAAGAACTTCTAACATTACTACAAATATCCAACTTGGTGTCAATGAGAACATATCTGAGAGGCAGAAATCGCTCCTTGCTCATGGAACCCCTTTTAACCTCTGGAGGAATCATAGGTTCCAATGAAACCCTATTATAATTGACCAATTTGTACAGTGCCAACAAGATTGGCACATAAAGAACTTCTAACATTGCTACAATCTTGTTGGCACTATACGAATCGGTCAATTATAGTAGGGTTTCATTGGAACCTATGGTTCCTCCAGAGGTTAAAAGGGGTTCCATGAGCAAGGAGCAATTTCTGCCTCTTATGCCCCACACACGCCATCAGTTTTTCTGCTGAGTTTTTCCTTCAGATTTACCAAAACCATATAATATGAGGTCAAACCTTAGGAGTTTCAATTTATATGCAGACAGGCCCTTGCACTACATGGTTTTGGTAAATCTGAAGGCAAAACTCACCAGAAAAACTGAATGTGTATGGGGCACTAGATATGTTATCATTGACACCAAGTTGGATTTGGCACATAAAGAACTTCTAACATTACTACACCCTTGTTACCAGTAAACGAATTGGCCAATTATTCTAGGGTTCCTCCAGAGGTTAACAGGGGATCCTTGAGCGAGGAGCAAATTCTGCCTCTCCGATATGTTCCCACTGACACCAGGTTGGATTCCGCAAACAAAGAAGTTCTTACATCACTACATGCTTGTTGCCAGTATTGGTCATTTATACTTGGGTTCCTGAAGATGTTCACAGTTCAGATCTGTTCCCATTAACACCAAGTGGTGGATTTGGCACACAAATTTCTAGCATTACCACACTCTGGTTGGCACTATACGAATTGGTCAATTATACTAGGGTTTAATTGAAACCTATGGTTCCTCCAGAGGTTAACAGGTGTTCCATGAGCAAATTCTGCCTCTCAGATTTGCTCCCACTGACACCAGGTTGGATTTCGCAAACAAAGACGTTCTAACATTACTACAATCCGGTTGGCACTATACAAATTGGTCAATTATACTAGGGTTCCATTGGAACCTATGGTTCCTCCAGAGGTTGATAGGGGTTCCATGAGCAAGGAGCAATTTCTGCCTCTCAGATATGTTCTCACTGACCAAATCGGATTTGGCACATAAAGAACTTCTAACATTACTACACCCTTGTTACCAGTAAATGAATTGGTCAATTATTCTAGGGTTCCTCCAGAGGTTAACAGGGGATCCTTGAGCTAGGAGCAAATTCTGCCCCTCAGATTTGTTCCCGCTGACACCAGGTTGGATTTTGGAAACAAAGAAGTTCTTACATCACTACATGCTTGTTGCCAGTATTGGTCATTTATACTTGGGTTCCCGAAGATGTTCATAGTTCAGATCTGTTCCCATTAACACCAAGTGGTGGATTTGGCACACACATTTCTAGCATTACCACGCTCTGGTTGGCACTAAAGTATACTTGGGTTCCATGGAACCCCAGGGTTTCTCCAGAGGCTAATAGGGGTTCCTTGAGTTATGAGCAAAGTCCGACTCTCTGATACATTCCCGTTGACATCAAGTTGGATTTGGCACACAAAGAAGTTCTAACATTACTACAATCTGGTTGGCACTATACGAATTGGTCAATTATACTAGGGTTTAATTGAAACCTGTGGTTCCTCCAAAAGGTTAACAGGTGTTCCATGAGCTAGGAGCAAATTCTGCCTCTCAGATTTGCTCCCACTGACACCAGGTTGTATTTCGCAAACAAAGACGTTCTAACATTACTACAATCTGGTTGGCACTATACAAATTGGTCAATTATACTAGGGTTCCATTGAAACCTATGGTTCCTCCAGAGGTTGATAGGGGTCCCATGACCAAAGAGCAATTTCTGCCTCTCGGATATGTTCTCATTGACACCAAGTTGGATTTGGCACATAAAAAATTTCTAACATTACTACACCCTTGTTACCAGTAAACTAGTTAATTCTACTAGTACTAGGGTTCCTCCAGAGGTTAAAAGAGGACTCCATGAGCGAGGAGCAAATTCTGCCTCTCCGATATGTTCCCACTGACACCAGGTTGGATTTCGCAAACAAAGAAGTTCTAATATTACTACAATCCAGTTGGTGCTAAACAAATTGGTCAATTATACTAGGGTTCCATAGGACCTTAAGGTTCCTCCAAAGGTTAATTGAGGGCTCCTTGAGCAAGAAACAAGTGGGAACTTATCTAACTGTGAGTGGGGGATTCCTCCCACTGACCACAGATGTAAGGAACATTCTTCCCACTTATGTACAGCGACCTGTAGATATAATAATTATTATCAGGTGTTCCGAGACCAGAAATTTTGTTCAAGGGTTCCATGTTAAAAATGCTGAATTAGAGTGATCTGAGCATATTAGACATGGATAACGCCCCCCCCCCCCCCCCCAGGATGCAATGTTTAGGGCAGAGCTTGGTGATATAAGCATGCACGGCGATACGAGTGACTTGTATTCTTTCCGATATAATATTCTTACTCAATAGTGCACCATCTATGGAAGGTTGTGTTCACATCACAGAATATACTATTCTTCCGGCAAAACTTCTCATACATTTGTTTTGTATCGACAGAGAAAAAAATCAAATGTTTACTTATTTTCTCTACGGGTCGAATGTTATTCATTTATAAAAAATAATAGCTAAAGGGTCATAGTAAATAAGGATGCCCTATGATCATCAGCTCCATCTAGTGGCCATTAATCAGTATTTTCCTGAACCAACTTAATTATACCGTACAGGACTCAACAGTTTTTTTTTTTGTTTTTTTTTTAGAGGATGGGTTATATGCCACTACTGTCAGGTGATTGGACCCAGACAAAAGCTTTGCTGGGACTGAAACCCTGTATATCCAGATAAGTTCCCCGCCGCCGAGAAGCGGACAGGGGGACAAGTCCCCGCCGCCGAGAAGCGGACAGGGGGACAAGTCCCCGCCGCCGAGAAGCGGACAGGGGGACAAGTCCCCGCCGCCGAGAAGCGGACAGGGGGACAAGTCCCCGCCGCCGAGAAGCGGACAGGGGGACAAGTCCCCGCCGCCGAGAAGCGGACAGGGGGACAAGTCCCCGCCGCCGAGAAGCGGACAGGGGGACAAGTCCCCGCCGCCGAGAAGCGGACAGGGGGACAAGTCCCCGCCGCCGAGAAGCGGACCAAGGCCCCGCCGCCGAGAAGCGGACCAAGGCCCCGCCGCCGAGAAGCGGACCAAGGCCCCGCCGCCGAGAAGCGGACAGGGGGACAAGTCCCCGCCGCCGAGAAGCGGACAGGGGGACAAGTCCCCGCCGCCGAGAAGCGGACCAAGGCCCCGGCGCCGAGAAGCGGACCAAGGCCCCGCCGCCGAGAAGCGGACCAAGGCCCCGCCGCCGAGAAGCGGACCAAGGCCCCGCCGCCGAGAAGCGGACAGGGGGGACAAGTCCCCGCCGCCGAGAAGCGGACAGGGGGACAAGGCCCCGGCGCCGAGAAGCGGACCAAGGCCCCGGCGCCGAGAAGCGGACCAAGGCCCCGGCGCCGAGAAGCGGACCAAGGCCCCGGCGCCGAGAAGCGGACCAAGGCCCCGGCGCCGAGAAGCGGACCAAGGCCCCGCCGCCGAGAAGCAGACCAAGGCCCCGCCGCCGAGAAGCAGACCAAGGCCCCGCCGCCGAGAAGCGGACCAAGTCCCCGCCGCCGAGAAGCGGACCAAGTCCCCGCCGCCGAGAAGCGGACCAAGTCCCCGCCGCCGAGAAGCAAACAGCTCTTTTTAGATCTGCGTTAGGGAGATACTGGACCCAGGAATGAGCTTGCCACGAACGCAGATCCAAAAAGAATGCACAGAAGTGGGCCGTACGGAACCCCCAGTGTGACAAATATTTTGCTACAATGCAGTGATGATCTAAGCAGTATTTATAAAGTGTCCTGAAAAAGCCATATTTTGGTGAAACATGTAGACATGAATACATTACATCCTCACTGTATGAATATATTCATGATGCTTTTATGGTGTTTTTATATGAAAGTTAATGTCATTTTAATGTTTATAATTAAAATAATAATATTTTTATATATTCGTTGTGTTTGGCACATTTTAAAAATCCCATCCTCTACTCTCCTTATTTACAATGAAGTAAAAAAAAAAAAAAAAAATATTTCTTACTTTCTGCAATACATACAATAAAAAAATAAATAAAAAAAAAAAAGTAAAATTAGGTCAATATGTATTCTTATACATATTTTTGGTAAAAAAAACAAAAAAAAATCCCAATAAGTGTATATTGATTGGTCTGTGCAAAAGTTTTATAGCGCCTACAAACTATGGGATATATTTATGGAATTTTTATTTTTTTACTAGTAATGGCGGCAATCACGTTTTTTTTTTTAGCGGGACTGTGAGATTGTAGCGGACACATCTGATGCTAAGTGACACTTTTTGAGGACCAGTGCCACCAATACAGCGATCAATGCTAAAAAAAAAAAAAAAATAGCACTATCACTGTACTAATGACACTGGCAGGGAAGGGGGTCAACATCAGGAGTGATCAAAGGGTTAAACGTGCCAACTGTGGGAGGGAGGTGCATTGACTAGAGGAAAACAGATCCGTGATTTTATGCACTGAAACCAATGATGGGGCACTATTCCTCCCACTGACACCAATGCCCGGGGCACTATTCCTCCCACTGACACCAATGCCCGGGGCACTATTCCTCCCACTGACACCAATGCCCGGGGCACTATTCCTCCCACTGACACCAATGATGGGGCACTATTCCCCCCCACTGATACCAATGATGGGGCACTATTCCCCCCACTGATACCAATGATGGGGCACTATTCCCCCCACTGATAGCAATGATGGGGCACTATTCCTCCCACTGATAGCAATGATGGGGCACTATTCCTCCCACTGATACCAATGATGGGGCACTATTCCTCCCACTGACACCGATGATGGGGCACTATTCCTCCCACTGACACCGATGATTGGGGCACTATTCCTCCCACTGATATCAATGATGGGGCACTATTCCCCCCACTGACACTGATGATGGGACACTATTCCTCCCACTGATATCAATGATCGGGCACTATTCCTCCCACTGACACCAATGATGGGGCACTATTCCTCCCACTGATCTCAATGATGGGGCACTATTCCTCCCACTGACACCAATGATGGAGCACTATTCCTCCCACTGACACCAATGATGGGGCACTATTCCTCCCACTGATACCAATGATGGGGCACTATTCCTCCCACTGATACCAATGATGGGGCACTATTCCTCCCACTGATACCAATGATGGGGCACTATTCCTCCCACTGATACCAATGATGGGGCACTATTCCTCCCACTGATACCAATGATGGGGCACTATTCCTCCCACTGATACCAATGATGGGGCACTATTCCCCCCACTGACACCAATGATGGGGCACTATTCCTCCCACTGATACCAATGATGGGGCACTATTCCTCCCACTGATACCAATGATGGGGCACTATTCCTCCCACTGATACCAATGATGGGGCACTATTCCTCCCACTGACACCAATGATGGAGCACTATTCCTCCCACTGACACCAATGATGGGACACTATTCCTCCCACTGATACCAATGATGGGGCACTATTCCTCCCACTGATACCAATGATGGGGCACTATTCCTCCCACTGATACCAATGATGGGGCACTATTCCTCCCACTGATACCAACGATGGGGCACTATTCCTCCCACTGACACCAAATGATGGGTCACAATTTCTTCCCCTAATACCAACAATGGGGCACTATTCCTCAAAATGACACCAACTGTGGGGCATTCATTACTCCCATTGACGCCGGCGTATTTTCTACTCCCACTGGCCACAGTCCGGCCCTCCCAAAGTGTGAAGGACAGTAAACTGGCTCTTTGTTCAGAAAGTTTAGAGACCCCTGGTCTAGGGGATTGCAGAGTGGAGGCATAATCATAAACGAATGTTGGCAACAAGGCCAAAAGTAGAAAACAAGGAGTAAAACGTTCCTTAGCATGACCCACGCATACGCGTTTCAGTCCAGAAATATATCTTATTCATATTCTGTTCACATCAACGCCGACCACAGAAATATATAGCAAACCAACTGCAATCAACACACCTCCAATGATTAAATCCAATTGGATCCACCTGCAAGCACAGGGAAGCGGATGGGTTTGCTGGCTGCTAGAATGGCGAGAGGAACCAATTTCACAGCAATAATCATTCACAAAAAAAATATCAAATTAAAACGAACAAATCTAAACGACTCGCCTAATCACCCCAGCCCGCGAGCGGCAGAAACTCCACCCACTTCCCCTGTCCCCACCCCCCCCCCCACCAGCGGTCTTGTGAATGGACTGTTCCTGACGTCATCACGCCCATATGCCGGTTCTGGATGTGAGGATGGCAGGAGCCGTCCACTGCTGGAGTGTGATTTTTTTCGCAGGATCGAAGGATTGGGCAAGTATAGCCTTTCAGCGCACCCCTAGACAAAACAAACAGTTACAACCAGTAGAGCAGGCACAGCCTCACTGCATGGGAGAATTATTATTGGAGCCAAGCAGATGGGAATTAAGGTCGATCCCAAGTGGTCGTAGGTTTTGAGGGCGCAGGAAAACGATTTGCTTGCCTTGAAACGTATTTTCACCTTTGTAAAAACTAGAATTGCACCGATAAACCCCCTCCCCCCCCCCGTTTTTTTTTTTTAACGAGTACCAATATATTTGGTTAAGTACTCGCTAATACCAAGTACCGATACTTTGTGTTGTGATTTAAGCCCAAACAAAATTAATCTTGTGGTCGTGATTTCAGCCCGGGTTCACACAGGAGCGCTGCGGGAAACCGCATGCGGATTCGGACAGGAACCACACCTCTTTCCTGTTCATGCAATTTTTTTTTTATTATTTTTTTTTACAGTGGGATTTGAGTTCATTCATTTTGTATGGGCTCAGATCACACCACAAACTATCGGTTTCCGGTACGAATGAGAAAAGGGTAGCTCCTGGAAGTCACACATCCAAGATGTCCTAGAGAGGTGAAGAGAGTGGCAACCTCAGCCTGGACTTCAAACCAAGCCAAGCGCCTCCAACCCGTTTCGCTCCGCCCCCGAAGCTTAGTTATGACTAAGCTCCGGGGGGGGGGGGGAGAAGTGAAACGCGTTGGGAGGGCATGGCCTGGCTGGAGGAGTCCAGGCTAAGGTTGCCACTTTCTAGGACAGTGATGGGGAACCTTGGCACTCCAGAGGTTTTGGGACTGCATTTCGGGCAGCACAGTGGTGTAGTGGTTAGCACTCTTGCCTAGCAGTAAAAAGGGTCGCTGGTTCAAATCCCAACCACGACACTACCTGCTTGGAGTTTGCATGTTCTCCCTGTGCCTGCGCGGGTTTACTCTGGTTTCCTCCCACACTCCAAAGACATGCAGGTAGGTTAATTGACTTCTATCCAAAATTGGCCCCTAGTATATGAATGGGGACCTTGGATTGTGGGCTCCTTGAGGGTAGGGACAATTGTAGACACTCACTTAGGTTGAACTGGATGGACTGGTGTCTTTATTCAACCTTACTAACTATGCAACTATGTAATTTCCCATCATGCTCATGCACTCTGTAGCAGTGTAGTTGAGCATCATGGGAAATGTTGTTCCAAAACATCTGGGGTGCCAAGGTTCACCATCACTGCTCTAGGACATCAAATGTGGGACGGCCAGGGGCTACTCATTTCTCTTTCGTACCCAAACAGCATTTGTTGATGCACCATGTGGATACCCCCTCTTTTCTGCCAAGCCTAAGCGGCACATACATCCTTTTATCGGTTTCCGGTATCGGAGCATTTTCACGGGGAGTACTTGTGAAAGTACTCCATCGGCACCGATAGCTGTATTGGTATCGGTGAATCCCTAGGAAAAGCATAACATAACCCAAGTACATTCAAATTTCAAACACATTAAATGGGCATAAGCCTATGGACACAGCTTTGTGGACATCTCATTCCAAAACCATACCAACCAATATAGAGTTGTCACCGTTCCGTGGCCATAACCACCTCAACTGTTCTGGGAAGGCTTTTCTTTAGATTTCGGATGGTGTCTGTAGGAAGTTCAGTCCAAGGACCATTTATGAGGTCATGTACTAGTATTGAACCAGAAGACCCAGCTAGCAATTGCCATTCCGATTCAACCCAAAAAAAAAGGTAATCAGTAGGGTTGAGGACGGGGCTCCGTGCAGGACAAGCAAGTTTCTCCACACCAAACTGGTCAACCATGTCTTTACAGAGCTGGCTTTGTGCACAGGACAGTCATGGTGGAACAGATAAGGGCCTTCACCAAATTGTTACCATAAGGTTGGAAGAGCACAGTTATCTGAAATGGCTTGGTATGCTGTAGCAATAACAGTTCCCTTCACTGGAAACACCCAAACTCAATAAAATTGTAATCAAATTGTTTTGGTCATATAGCGTTGGTGTGTTAACCAGGTATTCCAAAACCTTTGGCTACACAGTGTAAAATTTTGTTGTTAAATTGATATTTAAGTGTGTTAGGATATTACAAAACAGCTAACACAGCCATACAAAGAGTTGAAACCTTTACAGTTTGTACACCAAATATTACCAAAATACAACAGAACATGAGATAGACATCTCACCAACATCAGGTTACAAAGGCTTAAAAAAAACCCAACCTACAACAAAAACACATTGGTTCATACAGGCAACAAAACAACAGCTAGAAGCACAGGGTACGACACCGCACACCTTCCCAGTTAGACCTTTGTGTTGGTGGACATGTCTGTCAAGCGTTGAAAGGCTAAGCCATGCGTTTTGGGGGTGGCAGGCTCATGCGAAGTCTACCACCTCAGAGGGGAGGGTCATACACATAGCTGTCTGCTGCCGCTCAACGAAAGTCCTACCCTGCTTGCCAAGACATCTGTATGCACAGCGATGAATGCCAACCAGGCGTAGTGTATAGCTAGAGATGGAAACGTTCTTGAAAATGAACATACAGTAATATCTAAGCAGCGTGGAGTATGATTATGAGGTTACAGAGTGACAACAGGGAATGTATTGCGAAGGGGAGCGGATTCGTACGTTCATTTCCAAAAGCGCCCACCATGACTTTCGTCAAGACAGCTACATGTACAAACATCAACTGGTAGGGGTCAGGCCAAGAAAAAAAAAAAAAAAAGGCAACAGTTTAGCATGGGTGGGCAACCAAAGCCGATTGTTGAAAACAGGTTAAAATAGTACTTGACATCCCCGTAGGGTCAGCACATTCTCCATCATAGGCATAACCATAATACCTTGCAAGGACAGGGCTCCCATTTCTTTTTAAAAGACTACAGTATTTCAATGCCCGCATTCTCCACCAAAAATAAAAAATAAATAAAAAAGACTACAGTGTTTCGATGCCCGCATTCTCCACCAAAAATAAAAAATAAATAAAAGACTACAGTGTTTCAATGCCCGCATTCTCCACCAAAAATAAAAAATAAATAAAAGACTACAGTGTTTCGATGCCCGCATTCTCCACCAAAATTAAAAAATAAATAAAAGACTACAGTGTTGCCTATCTAAAAAAACAAAAAAACAAAAACAAAAAAAAAAAAACACACCTTTCTACACATTGGAAATTTCATGGTTTGGCAAGGTTTTCTCGTATGTGGAGAATTATTGGAGATAATTATGCAAATATAGAAAAAAATAAATTTAAATCTGCTAATTATGCATATGGTGAGAACAGTATGACCAACAGGGTGCCCAACAGATATTCCTTGGTTGCCTTAAAGTGAATGGTCAAGGCGAGTGTGAAACGCTTGAAGCTCTAGCTTACCAGGAGACTCCCCCTCACACATATCCAACACAGCGCCACTCAACGTCAAACGGCTGCGAGGAAACGGGAAGGGAGAACGAGGGGAGACAAAGGGAACACAACAAAAAAAAAACATAAACACTTAGTGCTTTTGTTTGTGGGAGATGGAGAGAGAGAGAAAATTATCGGCATATTTCCGTCTTTGTAATTACAGTAAACCTTGATTCTTTTTTTTTTTTTTAAATCATTTGATTTTGAGAGATTCTCAAGAGAATCCAAAAGAGATGAGCTGAAGAGTTAACTTTAATCTTCAGTTCAAAAATGTTTAAAAAAAAAAAAAACCAAACAGTCATTTAAATACTTTTTTAGGAATTTGTTTCTATGAGATATGGTAGAGTCTGAATAGCCTATATATAATATATATATCTCCAGAGTAGGAACAGAGAATGAAATCTGCTTACCTGTAGACATACTATCCCCGGGAGACAAGCCATCTAAGATACTGTTCTCCGAAGACTGAGGACTGGAAGCAGACTGACTTGGTGGCTGGGGTGGAGGAAGAGATGGCCTTTGCCGTGGTTTAGGAGTAGGACGGGCTTTTGTTAAAGTGCTGGTCACAGATGGGGGAGAAGCCAGACTTGGGGTCAAAGAAAGAGAGCCTTGGTAGCTGAGTCCATAAGGTGATGGTGTGCTGGGAGGGGTCGGGGAAAGACTGACAGGAGAAGGCTGACCTGTTGATTGGTCTGACACTGCTCCTGTCTGGGTGTAAGTTATCTTGGGTGGAACCGGTGCAAGTTTCTTGGATGCTGTGAAAACAAAAAAAAAACGTTGAAAAACCCATGAGATCAGTTAGGCCTGTACATTTAAAAAAAAAATTGTACTATTTGGATTTCACCCCAATATTGTAGCGGATTCTCTTGAGGTCCGTCGAGGGGGGAAAAAAAGCCTTCACAGACATGATATTAAGGATCTTACCGACAACCAGCCAGAAGTCTACTGGAATACCAAATCATATCTAAGAAGTACCTTTCCTAAGGGAATGAGGACTTTGTTCCGTTGAGAGCTGGCTTAGGCCTATTCCACCTGCAGACACCATATGACCAGTGCTTGGACTTCCCTTTGGTCCAGAAACCGGAGAAAGCTCTTTCCCTTTTAACGTACTGCAAAAGAAATTTGCAACATTCATGAAGAAAGTTACCCTGACCGGATAGCCACATTTTGGCCCAAACATTATCTATTAGCAAAACAATCTAATTTAGCTGTGTCCTACTACTTTTTCTGACTTTACATCAACAAAAAAAATTTAATATTTGAGGACTAGAATACAGATTAAAAAAAACAGCAATTTATATTTTAATCTTAAAATTGCAGGATTGGTTTTGAAAAATTAGCACTTGACCTTGAAACTGGGGACACCTTTTTGAAGGCCAATCAACATTTTTCAGGACCATATAAACACATTACAGACGCTTCAAGTCTCCTCCCTTTTCAATGGTATTTCCATACCGCTTGAAGGTGGTATTAGTAATCTGAGTTTTTTTATTAAAAAAATAAAAAAAAAATAAAAAAAAAATGTAACTAGCTAGATATAAAAGATTGGATTCACGTTCATAATGCTGGTGATATGAAGATGCTTCTAAAACAAGCTAGCCTTTCCAACAATTCTATTTCAAAGCTTTTCTACAGCAGAGAGGCAACTACATATGTGAACTTGAGCGGTTGTTCAATGTTCCATACCAGTGGTCTCCAAACTGTGGCCGCGGGCCAGATGTGGCCCTTTGCTAGCCTTTATTTGGTCTTTGGGGCGCTATACCTCCCACTGATTTGAGGGACTATTCTTAAACACAACAGTGGGGCATAATTCCCCCAAATGACACCAACAATGGGGCACTATTCCTCTATTCACAAAAAATATCCATGATGGGGCAATATTCCATCCACTGACACCAATGATTGGGCACTATTCCATCCACCGACACCAATGATGGGGCACTATTCCTCCCACTGATACCAATGATGAGGCACTATTCCTCCCACTGATACCAATGATGGGGTACTATTCCTCCTACTGACACCAATGATGGGGCAGTATTCCATCCACTGAACCGAATGATGGGGCACTATTCCTCCCACTGATACCAATGATGGGGGCACAATTCCTCCCACTGACACCAATGATGGGGGCACAATTCCTCCCACTGATACCAATGATGGGAGCACTATTCCTCCCACTGACACCAATGATGGGGCAGTATTCCATCCACTTAACCCAATGATGGGGCAGTATTCCATCCACTGAACCCAATGATGGGGCAGTATTCCTCCTGGTAATACCAAGGATGGGGCACTTTTTCTCCTACTGACCACAGTATGCAACCCACTCCCGAGACATTGTTTACTTTCACTGATGCCAGGCCTGGGACTTTTTCTGGCCCTACTGGTCACAACCTTGCCCCCCCCCCCCCTCCTAAAGTCTGAAGGACAGTAAACTGTCCCTTTGTTTGGAGACCCCTGTTCCACACAGAACAAGCCAAATATTTAGTAGTTCAAAATCTTATTCGTAATCATATTTTTCTACCCCCTTGCCTTTACCTGGCCTTTTAAAATCTTCAGTCTACTTAAATTTTTGTTATATTTTTTTATCCTTGTTTTGGCATTGGGATTGCCATCATGGGCTGCTGCTGAGTAGATATTTGTGGACAATTTCGGAAATGTCAGCTTTTTTTCAAATGATATATAGAATTTCTTACAAGTAAGGAGAAACCGGTCTTTTGACTAACCCGGTTTTATCATCTCTACCATTATTGCTCTGCCACCGATCATTGAAACCTAGCCCTCTGATATCTGTCCAGTTATTCCCGTAAAAAGGAACCATTTTCTGCAAGTCAACAGACTTCGCTTCGAGACGGACTCATGCCGCTGACTCATTGTTCATAGGAGGCGCATTTGAAATTTGTTGCCTTCAAACCCTTACAGATATATTTTAAGCCCTCCGAGTCCTTTGGGGGAATTTGCTACAGCTTAAGCACAAAGACACTGAAATTCCTCAGAATTTATCTTAGCTGTATTTATCTTAGCTGTTTGGATCATTACCTGCCAAAATGAACAATGTCTTGGGTCTAGCAAGCCTTTGAACTCTACATCCTGAGGCAGTTTATTAGATACACAGCAGATTATTATTATTTTTTTTTTTAATTACCTAGTCAGCTTGGTTCCTTTGTCTCGAGCACAGGAACAGCTGAGCCATGGGGGCGAGGCAGACATTGCGGGTAGGTTAGGGTTACCAGATGGGTCGGGTTTGGTTAGGACGAGTGGGGTTTTGATGTAAAGGGGTGAGACGTTAGGCTCAGAAGCGTGAGTTTCAGAAAGGGAGCTTTGCTTAGTGAGGTGCAAGAAGCAAGGTTTAGGGTTGGAGTTTATGTCAAGCTTTGGAGGGGAAGGAGGCAAAGTTTGGCTGTAACCAGCCCACCGAAAGGTAGAGGTGGCGTCAAGCCTGAAAGATGGTGGAGCTTTTGGAGGGTGAGGATGAAGGGTAGGGTGCTGTGAGCATGGGTACGAAAGGGGTCTGTCTTCTTCAGGGGAAGGGTAGTTGTAACAGGAATCCGACCACTGGGGCGAAATCTCATCTCCGCTGTTCGGTGTTGGGGTGCGGAGAAAAAAAAACAAACAAAAAAAAAAAGACACAGGAACAACAACAGAAAAAAAAAAAAAATAGAAAACAGAAAACAAGAGCAAAAATATTTGTACAAGGAAGAACCCAACAAGTGTAAAGATAAAATGATATGAAGTGCGAGACGCATACAGCTGAAAATTAAAAAGGCAGAAACTGGCGAAAAAAAGCCATTGTGCTGTAAAAACACAGAGCGACTGAATGCAGATTTTAATGGTAGCCAACACGCACAAACACATACAAATCACAAAAACATGCAATTCTGTACAGCGACAACACATAAAAGCAGACACAATCTAATATGCAGGGATCTGAACTTATGGCGCCTAAGGACACATTTTGGATACAAGGAATAAAATTTGTTGTGCTTTGGCCTACTTGAATTTGCCTATCTGGTTAACAAGATTCAAAAAAATGGGTTTGAGTGGCGGCAAAGCTAAAAATAAAAACCATTCAGGAGTGAAATAATCAACAATAAAAAACGTATTTATTATTAATTAGTTCCGTTCCAATTGTTTAGATGTGGCATTCTTTATTTCGGATAATTTGTGACTTTGGATGAAATTCGTAAAACATTCATTAACAGCCAAATTTGAAAGGAAATTCCAATACTTATAATTTAATAGTTAGTTATTATTCGTTAGTTTGCTATTTGAATTTTTGGATAAGAAAGGCTGTTGTGGAGGTCGTTGGGGGTTCCTGAAGCTGTGGCAGACTAACCACCCATCTTACAGTGCATGTATGGTTCTGAGACCAGAGTCAGTGGCATGCCACCAATGGTCTTTTTAGATGTCTGAAGGGGCGTTCCTGTAAAGGACCACCACTGGAAGACACTTTTCCATCTTATTTTTCTGATAATTATTTTATAAATATAAAATGAAAAACAATATATATATATATATTTTTTTAAACTAGAGCATTTTTAGTGGTAAATTTCTACGACGAGCGTTAATTAGTTTCTAGGCATGCCACGTTATTTATAACTTTATTTTGAGCTTTAGATCTAAATTTTAGGTATGGGACCTGAAAATTATTTCAAAAGGTTCCTTTGGGATAAAAAGGTTGAGAAAGGCTTATTTCGGGGCTATATATGACCCGCTTTGCCCTCCTATTGGAGGTACAATTAAATTGCACGCAAAGCAGGTCAAATGAAACCGCTTTGTGCTTTGCCTTTGACTCACATTTTGAATAGGAAAGGATGATGGGCCGCCATAAGTCACTGCACTTTTTTTTTTTGCATTGGCATAAATCATGGGATAAGTTTACAATTCGGGGGCTGGAGATGTGAAAAGCTCGTCTCTAAGCACTCCATGGCAAATCCTAACAAATATAAAAAAAAAAAGGGAAAATTACATCCTGCATATGTTTCATGTGTGTATATTAAAGAAAAGGGACGACCCAACCGCCTCTAGCCAAGCTATGCCTTGAAACAGCTGCAAGTCCTGACCAGGTGCAACCCTACTAAAAACTGTTTCAGGATTGGCCTGCCTTATCAGTTTTGCAACCGAGACTAGCCAATCACGAAACAGTGGGGAGGAGGGACGTTCTAACACCAGAGCTTGGAAGGAAGATCTGCAACTTGGTGGAGAGTTCCTTCAAGTTTCAAGTTCCTTCAAGCCCCTTCCAGTTCCTTCCAGTTCCTTCAAGCCCCTTCCAGTTCCTTCCAGTTCCTTCAAGCCCCTTCCAGTTCCTCCTTCAAGCCCCTTCCAGTTCCTCCTTCAAGCCCCTTCCAGTTCCTCCTTCAAGCCCCTTCCAGTTCCTCCTTCAAGCCCCTTCCAGTTCCTCCTTCAAGCCCGTTCAAGCCCCTTCCAGTTCCTTCAAGCCCCTTCCAGTTCCTTCAAGCTCCTTCCAGTTCCTTCAAGCCCCTTCAAGCCCCTTCCAGTTCCTTCAAGCCCCTTCCAGTTCCTTCAAGCCCCTTCAAGCCTAAGCAAGATGATCGAGAGGCAGCTCTGTTCTTCAATATCCAAATTGGTCATTTTTACTTTTTTCATTTTTGAATAGCTTTTTTTTGACCGGTCCCTATGTTACTTGGCTCAAGAGGGCCTGAGCTGTTTAAAGCGGACACACAGACAAATAAAATGGAACAGAACACGGCGTGTTGTAAAAATAAAAATGCAGCAAAGGGCGCAACGACTGAGCGGCCAGCAGCCATGAGAAACGGGGTGAGTGAGAGGTGGTGATGCACAGGGTGCTAGCCACGCACACAGCAAAGCAGTATGAGGTCGCTTTGTGTTGCAAGCAGGCCGCTTTTAGGTCCTAAATTGGGAAGATCTCATATGAGCAACCACAGCCAGGGGGACTTATGGCCAGAACTAAAAAAAAAAAACAGCTGGCATGTATGTATGGGTTTTTGCATGTGGTATTAGATAGAGGGCTTAAAACACATAAAGGTCTACCGTATTTATTGATAGACTTGTTTTAAGAAAAAAAAAAAAAAGAATGCCTTTCTCACCAAAATCATCGAGAAACTCCAATGTACCGGTTTTGCAAAAGTAGCAAACAAGAACAATTGACAAATTGTGTTGATAGTTTTGCAAACAAGCCTACAGTCATGTGGAAAAAAAGGTAAGTACACCCCCATGGTAATTGTTGACTTTTGAACAAACACTGTGCATGCAATGTCTGGGGAATGAATAACCACAGTAGATAATAGACTATACTGTCAAAAGTATTGGGACACCTGCCTTTCCTCGCAACAAGAACTTTAATGGCATCCCAGTCTTAGCCCGTAGGGTTCAATACAGAGTTGGTCATTCTTCCAGAAGCGCATTTGTGAGGTCAGGATTCTGTGCAGGCCAGTCAAGTTCCTCCATCCCAAACTCGCTCATCCATGTCTTTATGGACCTTGCTTTGTGCACTGGTCCAAATCATTTGGTGGAGGGGGGGGGGGGGGATTATGGTGTGGGGTTGTTTTTCAGGGGTTGGGCTTGGCCAGTGAAGGGAATTCTTAAGACATCAGCATACCAAGACATTTTGGACAATTTCATGCTCCCAACTTTATGGGAACAGTTTGGGGATGGCGCCTTCCTGTTCCAACATGACTGCTCACCAGTGCACAAAGCAAGGTCCATAAAGACATGGAGGAGCGAGTTTGGGGTAGAAGAACTTGGTGGACTGAAACCTGGACACGATTCAAAACCTGGACAGGTGGCAATCCTAGTTAACGCATATTCATGCCTGTTTTTTTATTTAAGTATTTACTGAATGCACAAGTGAACAAAGCAAGGTCTGTCTGGATTTGGGGGGGGGGGGAGCCACGTCAATTTCTTTTTTGATTTTGCCACGGGGTTCCCCTGAAAATACATACAGGCACGAAGGGACCCCACAACATTTTTTTTTTTTTTTTTTTTTTATTTACATTCAGCTGTCGGCGGGGAACCCTGCTGACAGCTGATGAATCAGCGGAGGCAATGACCACATAGATCCGGTGTTATTAAAGGAAAAATTTAAAAACAATGCATTAAAAAATGCATAGAAATAACACAACACTTGCATTTCTGGTGTGACTCCATTGAAGTCTATTAAATGCAAAATGCAATCTTCTGCAGGGAAAAAAAAAAAAAAGTCCCTAACCCTTTCCAGAAACACACCGGCTAAAAAAAAAAAAAATGCATAGATGTGAACGTGTACAATAGAAAACCATGTTAAATAGACTGTAGTGCGTTTCTGCAAAATGTAAAATGCACCAAAAAAGGTGGAAACATGGGGTAAAAAAAAAACTAAAAAAAAAAAGCCATACTTCTCTTTAAAGTAATGCCCTGTACACACGGTCGTAAATTCCGGTGGAAAAGGTCCGATCGGATTATGTTGTCGGAAAATCCGAACGTGTGTGGGCTCTATCTGACTTTTTCCGACAGAAAAAATTTGAGAGCAGGATCTAAAATTTTCCGACAAAGAAATCCGATCGCACTTTTTCCGATCGTTTGTAGAGAATTCCGATGGACAAAGTGCCACGCATGCTCAGATCAAATTACGAGACCAAAGCTATTGACTACTGGCCTCTACGTAGTCCTGTCGTACGCAACGAACCTCGCCACATTCCGAAGGGTCGGATTTTCCGACAACTTTGTCCGACCATGTGTAAGGAACACCGGTTTCGGACAAAATCCGTCGGGAAAAAAAATCTGACAGATTTCCCTAGATGGTTAGTTAAGACAGGTTCCACCTGCATACTCCCTAATGAGGTCCCCTTCCTTGGCATCTAATCTGGAATACGGAGTTATAATTTTATGGATTTGAAGGGGCTATACTTCATTTTCATTAATTTCGATCAAGAGAATACATACATCATGTTCATTTTAGGTCTCAATTGCTCATTTGTATCACATTTATCTGTAGGCACTGTATGAAGGAAGATCTCATGTTTGATGAAAAAAAAAAAAAAAAAAAAAAAAGAGCCAACAGTTTCCATGGGGTGTTCTTACTTTTTCACAAGACTACATTCCGAGTCTCAAAATACTTAAAAATGGCAAGACAGAATCAATTTAAAGTTTTAAAAAGGGCCAAGGGCATGGCTTCATTGACTTTCACACTAAGGCCCACCACATGCCACCCCTCTGTCCATCAGGAGTGCCTCAAAGGCTAGTAAGGGTGGGATAACTAGACAGTTGAGAGGATGGGTAGGGAAGAACTGTCCAAAATTTAAGAATGTTGAGCCCTTTTGCCAGTAAAAGTTTAAAATGGTTGACAGGTTTGCCTTAAAATGAAGAGATCTGGACAATCCCAATTAAAATAAAATCAGTTTTTTTTTTTTTCTAACTCTAAAAACCAAAAGGCTTTGGTCTAAAGGCGAGGCCTTCAGAATGTTTTTTATTGTGTTATTGTTGAAATGCATGGGAATTCTAAAAAAAAAAAAAAAAATTCAAAATGGTGACCAAAATGGATATCGGGGTTGGTAAACCTAAAAGCGGTCTTGGGAGACAGAACTGCAGTCAGGGTGTTCAGAGAGACAGGGTGGCGAAAATGAAAAAAAAAAAGTGAAGGTGATGGCAGTTGAGTGCTTACCTTGTCCTCTCAGGACCCGGCTGGGAGCCGCTACTGGGAGGAGTAGGGGAGGGACTTTCTACGGACAAGTCGGGGTTTGGTGACTGAGGTGTGGCTGCGGTTTCAAGCGGAGGAGCAGGGGGCTGCACGGCGGGCGGGGTGGAGGGGCCTTTGCGGACTAAGGAAGAACCGCGGCGGGCAACCCAAGAAGTGTCCATCACCCGTACGCCCATGCTATGGGGGGGGGGAAAATACAAAAAAGACATCTGTTTACCATCTCTATAAAAAGGGAGGTTAGAGAAAGAGAAAAAAGACTGAGCCAGAAACAGTGTGTGATAAAACAAAAAGGTCCCCACAGTGGGGAACAAAAAAAAACAGAAAACAAAAAACAAGAAGAAGAGGTTAAAGCAAAGAAGAAAATACACACAACACAAAACATGAATACACAATCCCACCTGGAAAACAGCAGATCGTTCCAATGAAACAGAATATAAAACATACCATTCTGAACATAAATTCTGAAAACAGTTCCCTATGGCACATGTTTTACCAGTCATTTCTCTTTACTCGGGATTCTCAGATTGGAGCCGGGTACACTACTAATATTGTAAACCTAGAAGCTACCAAAATCCGTCTCCAAATTCTCCATCTAGTTTTGAGGCTCCATCATTAATACAAGACCAATAATCCAAATGGATACTAAAAATGGCCTTTATTTCTAAATTTTCTTTATTATTCCCCCAGTGTACATTGCTTCCGGCAGTCAAGATGGCACCATGCATCTTGGACATGATAGCCATGTACGGTACAGGCAGACTTTTTTTTTTTCAATATTTGGTGCAGGAAAAAGTCATAAAAAAAAGTGATTGCTTAAAGGGCGACTCCATATGATAAGGATATTTGATAATTCCCAGCTCTGTGCAAAGGTTCTACACTTTACAAATCTCAAATATGGTGTCACAGCCACCAGTGTGTATCAGTATTTCATTAAAATAACTAGGGGAGGAGTCAGCAAGCCCTTGTATACACGGTCGGAGATGCCGACGGATTGTGTCCGATCGGACCGTTTTGGTCGGATATTCCGACTGTGTGTGGTCTCCATCGGACTGTTTCCGACGGACCAAGTTTTCCAACTTGTTGGTAAAATTTTCAGACAAAATGCTTCCGATCGGACATACTCCGATCATGTGTAGAGAATTCCGATCGGACAAAGTGCCACGCATGCTCAGATCAAATTCCTACAACAAAGCTATTGGCTACTAACCTGGACATAGTCCCGTCGTAACGAAATAACGTCATCACGTCGGATTTTCCGACAACTTTGTCCGACCGTGTGTATGCAACAGTTTCGGACAAAATTCGTTGGACAAAATCCGACGGATTTGGTTGTCGGAATCTCCGACCGTGTGTGCAAGGGCTAAGAGATGACATCTTTGTCATGACTTTGGGAAAGCGTAGAGACACAATCTGTTGACTGTCACTATTGGAGTTATTGAGAGGGATGGAAAGAGGGTAGGAGAGTCAATCCAAAAGCTCAAAGATTATGTACGGCCTTAAAATCTTTACCCCAGACAATCAACTTTTTGCACATTTTATGCTGCCAGGAGTCCAGCGATTATTTACATGTTCTAAAGCGACTGCGAAAAGCTATGGCCAACTTTAAAGCACATCTGTGATTAACCTGTGCAGTGCAAACCAGCATTAGAAATGAGATGCAGACATTTATGACATCTAAAAATATCTCAATCTTTTTATTGTGTTTCCTGGGAGGCACATATATATATTTGAATTATGACAAGAATCAAGAAACTCACAGCTAATCCCACTCTAAGCTATTGGTCCATCAAGGTGATGGTTGTCCTTCTACAAGGACAGCCATCAACATGATGGCTGCCCTCCTAGGCCCATGGCCCACCAACATGATGGTGGGCCTATTGGCCCATCAACATGATGGTTGTCCTCCTGGACCTATGGCCCATCAACACAAATGGTTGTCCTTCTAGACCTATGGCCTATCAATACGATGGTTGTCCTCCTAGACCTATGGCCCATCAACATGATGGTTGTCCTCCTAGACCTATGGCCCATCAACATGATGGTTGTCCTCCTAGACCTATGGCCCATCAACATGATGGTTGTCCTCCTAGACCTATATCCCTTTATCATGATGGTTGTCCTCTTAGACCTATGGCCCATCAACACAAATGGTTATCCTTCTAGACCTATGGCCTATCAATATGATGGTTGTCCTCCAAGACCTATGGCCCATCAACATGACGGTTGTCCTCCTAGACCTATGGCCCATCAACATAATGGTTGTCCTCCTAGACCTATGGCCCATCAACATGATGGTTGTCCTCCTGGACCTATAGCCCTTTATCATGATGGTTGTCCTCCTAGACCTGTGGCCCATCAACACAAATGGTTATCCTTCTAGACCTATGGCCTATCAATATGATGGTTGTCCTCCAAGACCTATGGCCCATCAACACGATGGTTGTCCTCCAAGACCTATGGCCCATCAACACGATGGTTATCCTCCTAGACCTATGGCCCATCAACATGATGGTTGTCCTCCTAGACCTATGGCCCATCAATATGATGGTTGTCCTCCTAGACCTATGGCCCATCAATATGATGGTTGTCCTCCTAGACCTATGGCCCATCAACACAAATGGTTGTCCTTCTAGACCTATGGCCCATCAACATAATGGTTGTCTTCCTAGATCTATGGCCCATCAATATGATGGTTCTCCTCCTAGACCTATGGCCCATTATCATGATGGTTGTCCTCCTAGTCCTATGGTGGTCAACAGGTGGCCTCAATGGACATATGGTACTTACTGTGTGGTTCTTGGGTACTAGAACCAGTAGGAACATTAATTTGTAAAGAGTCTGTAAAGCTTTTGATCTTTAGTAGTCCATAACAGTCTCCTGCAGCATGTTTACAACCACAACTGTAACGTGTCCATAGTCTCTGAAAATCTCCTATAAAATGTCCGCAATCTCTGACCAACTCTTTAATTATGTCCCCCGTCTCTGACCATCTTTAGAAGTATGTCTACAAGTCTCTCAAAATCACCTGTACTATGTTGGCAGTTTTTGACAATTTTCTGTAGCATTACATTCAACAATGATTATTGGCCATCACCCTGGGAATTTCAGGGGGAAACGGCTAAGACTCCCTATATCTACCAAGTTGACATTAAAAAGGACCAACAAAGAGGCATGGCTCTCAGCTCACACCAGAAATACTACAATGTGGATTTCAGAGTTCTTGGGTGCTCCAGAAAAAGTCAGAATCACCACATGCCTGCACTTTATTTCTAATCTAGATGTGCACTGTATAGGATGGTTTAAAACCAATCAATCATTCTTGAGGTTTCTTCGTTTGACTTTTTATCTTAAGAATAAACAAAAACAGACACAAGGAAGACATTCAATTATTGGACATGTACACAAGTGCAGACATCTACTTCATGGTCACCAGTGGCTTTCATCCCGATGGGGTAAAAAATGGTGCGCTATCGTACAGAATCATAACGATCACAAATCAAAGGCTTTTTGCTAACATTTCAGAGCTGCCGTTCTATACGAAGACAGCACTCTAAAATTTTTACAGCATCGTAAAAAAAACAATCTTATATGGGCCAGATGCAGATGGTTTGGAAGGGTAGCGAGCACAACCTTTAAGAAGCCATAAAAAAAGCTGAAACATGAAAAATCCTCGGATTAATGAGTACATTAAAAATTCCCAGTGGACAACTCAGGCAGTCTGAAAGCTGTTACTGGGAGTACAGGCCGAATCCCGTCATTAATCTTCGTAAACAAAGACTTTCTGGGCATACTGACCACAAATGGAAATATTTAAACTGGAACTCCAACCCCAACTTTTTGTTTTGAGTAGAGTAAGAATCAGAAACGACTGTCAGGTGTCTACCTTGGTGTACTTGTTGAGGATATTTCATTACGGTAAGCCGTGCCATCTTCCATAGAGGTAGGAGCGATCTCCCTCTGCTGCCGGAAACAAAAAGATCGTTCCCGCGCCTTATATTTAAGACAATGAATGCCGTGTGGGCTCTGGTTGGCAGATGTGGAGAGAAGCGGGCAGATGACGTTACCAATCAGAGCTTACCTAGCTGTCGCGACCTTGGTCATCTGCTGCTGGAACTGTGTAGTTCATGTGTATACCAGCGGGTGCCTCCCAGCAGTCCCCAGTAATCAGTCTCCACCTGGTGCTGGTTGTTGGGGAGGTACTTAAAAGGAGTTGTAAACCTTTGTGGTTTGCATTCTATGCATTAAAGTGGTTGTAAACCCTTACAAACCACTTTGACCTACAGGTAAGGCCTAGATTAAGGCTTACCTGTAGGTCCAAGCAATATCTCCCAAACCTATATGGTTTAGGAGATATTTGGCCGAAAACGGGGCACCACTGTCTACAGCGCATGCGCCGTAGACAGCGGCGCGCAGGCGCACTGAGCGCGGCATTCTCAGCGACGGAGCTGCGAGACCCCACCAACAAGATGGATGCGGCGGACTACAGGGGACAGCGGCGACTTCGCTGGCTCCTGTGTCAGGTAAGTGACACATAATGGACTACTATGCGATGCGATGCGATGCGATGCGATGCATAGTAGTCCATTATGCTTTACCTTTGCAGGGAATGAAAGAGGAAGTAACACTCATCAGGGTTTACTTCCTCTTTAAGGTGAAAAACCTCCTAAAACATATTACTAATATTACATATCACTAATTACTTTACTACATATGGTCTGGTCTCAGTTTCTAAGTGTAACCGCACAGATCCATGCTTGCTATGGATTCCTGACACTAGTATTCATTGACAAAAAAATAAAAAATACAAGGCAGTTCCTGAGTGAAGGGGCATTTTTCTTCTGTTGCTGGCAGCAGAGGGAAGTCGCTCCTGTATATCCGGAAGATGGCAGGGCTTATTGTGAGCAGCCAGTACTATACAGTCCTCTGTGGTGTCCCCAGCTGCCAGATTGAACCAGGCGGCCCACAGTAAGTCTATTAGGGCAGTGTTTCTCAACTCCAGTCCTCAAGGCGCCCCCCAACAGGTCATGTTTTCAGGCTTTCCATTATTTTGCACAGGCGATTTGATCAGTTCCACTGCCTTAGTAATTACCACAGCTGTTTCATCTGAGGGAAATCCTGAAAATATAACCTGTTGTGGCGCCTTGGGGACTGGAGTTGAGAAACACTGTATTAGGGGCATATATTTCTGGAGTTAAGCTTTAAAGCAGCCATTCTCAACCAGGGTTCAGGGGAAACCTAGGGTTCCTCCAGAGCTGTCTGTAAGGGTGGGGAGATTCATACCTCTTCCCACTGATCACCAATGTAAGGAACATTCTTCCCACTGATCACCAATGTAAGGAACATTCTTCCCACCGATCACCAATGTAAGGAACATTCTACCCACTGATCACCAATGTAAGGAACATTCTACCCACTGATCACCAATGTAAGGAACATTCTACCCACTGATCACCAATGTAAGGAACATTCTTCTCACTGATCACCAATGTAAGGAACATTCTTCCCACTGATCACCAATGTAAGGGACATTCTTCTCACTGATCACCAATGTAAGGAACATTCTTCTCTCTGATCACCAATGTAAGGAACATTCTTCCCACCGATCACCAATGTAAGGAACATTCTTCCCACTGATCACCAATGTAAGGAACATTCTTCTCACTGATCACCAATGTAAGGAACATTCTTCTCACTGATCACCAATGTAAGGAACATTCTTCTCACTGATCACCAATGTAAGGGACATTCTTCTCACTGATCACCAATGTAAGGAACATTCTTCTCACTGATCACCAATGTAAGGAACATTCTTCTCTCTGATCACCAATGTAAGGAACATTCTTCTCACTGATCACCAATGTAAGGAACGTTCTTCTCACTGATCACCAATGTAAGGAACATTCTTCCCTCTGATCACCAATGTAAGGAGCATTCTTACCACTGATCACCAATGTAAGGGACATTCTTCTCACTGATCACCAATGTAAGGAACATTCTTCTCACTGATCACCAATGTAAGAAACATTCTTCTCACTGATCACCAATAGTGATGGCCGAACGGTTCGCCCGGCGGTCGTTTCGCGGCGAATTTCCGACTTTCGCCGTCCGCGGGTTCGAACGCCTTTTTCCGTCGTTCGCCCCGGCGGACTTACGTGTTTAATGTATACAAGAACTTTAACCTTTCGTGACACGTTTATCATGTGTTACAGGACAACCAATTGAGACATGACAGCTCATGGACACTTGGACATTCCCCCTAACCTATAAATACACCCGATCCGGTGGCCATTTTACATTCTTTCTTCTGTCACTGTAGGGAAAGGATCCTGTGTGGAGTAGGGACAGAGAAAACGCTAGCTATTTGGTACACAAAAGTTCTTTTCAGGACTGGTATAGGTGTTAGGTCAGCAGCCTGAGTTTCTTTTGTCAGTTTAGATAAAGGGACAGAGCGCTGTATGCTGCTATTTTAGGGACAGCTCAGCCAGATTAGTCTTTCTTCATCATCATCATCATCATCATCATTAGCTGTTACTATCAGGTCCACAAAAGAGCTGTTCCAGCTAATCGTTCCAGCCTACTCTTTTTTGCCAATTTGTATAGGGACAGGCAGGAAGCAGTGTGTCAGGCAGTGAGGATAATTTTAAAGACTTGCTGTTACTATTAGTTCCACAAAGGTTCTTTTCAGGACTGGTATCAGTGGTACGGTAATAGGCTTGTACACGTATAATATTCTTTCTTCCAAATATAGAAAGAATATTATACTTGACTGCTGCCCTTCTGCTGCAGTCTGCTAATCATTCACAACTCACTTGTTCCACAAAGCTCTTTATCAGGACTGGTAACTTGGTCTGTCTAGGGTGCTACGGTACATAGGCTTGGGTGCGGTACAGTCTGCTGTTCTGTAAGGACCGCTATCGGTCCACAATACATAGGGTTGCCGTGCACTACTGCTGACCGCTGCCCTATACTGCAGCAGTCCTTCAGCGGTATAGGGACTGACGCACAGTCTGCTAAACACTAATACACAACCTGCTTGGTCCACAAAAGTTCTTATAAGGACTGGTAACTTGGTATAGGGTGCTACGGTACATAGGCCTGAGTGCAGTACAGTCTGCTGTTCTGTAAGGACCGCTATCGGTCCACAATACATAGGGTTGCCGTGCACTACTGCTGACCGCTGCCCTATACTGCAGCAGTCCTTCATTGGTATAGGGACTGACGTACAGTCTGCTAATCACTAACACACAACCTGCTTGGTCCACAAAAGTTCTTATAAGGACTGGTAACTTGGTATAGGGTGCTACGGTACATAGGCCTGAGTGCAGTACAGTCTGCTGTTCTGTAAGGACCGCTATCGGTCCACAATACATAGGGTTGCCGTGCACTACTGCTGACCGCTGCCCTATACTGCAGCAGTCCTTCATTGGTATAGGGACTGACGTACAGTCTGCTAATCACTAACACACAACCTGCTTGGTCCACAAAAGTTCTTATAAGGACTGGTAACTTGGTATAGGGTGCTACGGTACATAGGCCTGAGTGCGTTACAGTCTGCTGTTCTGTAAGGACCGCTATCGGTCCACAATACATAGGGTTGCCGTGCACTACTGCTGACCGCTGCCCTATACTGCAGCAGTCCTTCAGCGGTATAGGGACTGACGCACAGTCTGCTAAACACTAACACACAACCTGCTTGGTCCACAAAAGTTTTTATAAGGACTGGTAACTTGGTATAGGGTGCTACGGTACATAGGCCTGAGTGCAGTACAGTCTGCTGTTCTGTAAGGACCGCTATCGGTCCACAATACATAGGGTTGCCGTGCACTACTGCTGACCGCTGCCCTATACTGCAGCAGTCCTTCATTGGTATAGGGACTGACGTACAGTCTGCTAATCACTAACACACAACCTGCTTGGTCCACAAAAGTTCTTATAAGGACTGGTAACTTGGTATAGGGTGCTACGGTACATAGGCCTGAGTGCGTTACAGTCTGCTGTTCTGTAAGGACCGCTATCGGTCCACAATACATAGGGTTGCCGTGCACTACTGCTGACCGCTGCCCTATACTGCAGCAGTCCTTCATTGGTATAGGGACTGACGTACAGTCTGCTAATCACTAACACACAACCTGCTTGGTCCACAAAAGTTCTTATAAGGACTGGTAACTTGGTATAGGGTGCTACGGTACATAGGCCTGAGTGCGTTACAGTCTGCTGTTCTGTAAGGACCGCTATCGGTCCACAATACATAGGGTTGCCGTGCACTACTGCTGACCGCTGCCCTATACTGCAGCAGTCCTTCATTGGTATAGGGACTGACGTACAGTCTGCTAATCACTAACACACAACCTGCTTGGTCCACAAAAGTTCTTATAAGGACTGGTAACTTGGTATAGGGTGCTACGGTACATAGGCCTGAGTGCGTTACAGTCTGCTGTTCTGTAAGGACCGCTATCGGTCCACAATACATAGGGTTGCCGTGCACTACTGCTGACCGCTGCCCTATACTGCAGCAGTCCTTCAGCGGTATAGGGACTGACGCACAGTCTGCTAAACACTAACACACAACCTGCTTGGTCCACAAAAGTTTTTATAAGGACTGGTAACTTGGTATAGGGTGCTACGGTACATAGGCCTGAGTGCAGTACAGTCTGCTGTTCTGTAAGGACCGCTATCGGTCCACAATACATAGGGTTGCCGTGCACTACTGCTGACCGCTGCCCTATACTGCAGCAGTCCTTCATTGGTATAGGGACTGACGTACAGTCTGCTAATCACTAACACACAACCTGCTTGGTCCACAAAAGTTCTTATAAGGACTGGTAACTTGGTATAGGGTGCTACGGTACATAGGCCTGAGTGCGTTACAGTCTGCTGTTCTGTAAGGACCGCTATCGGTCCACAATACATAGGGTTGCCGTGCACTACTGCTGACCGCTGCCCTATACTGCAGCAGTCCTTCAGCGGTATAGGGACTGACGTACAGTCTGCTAAACACTAATACACAACCTGCTTGGTCCACAAAAGTTCTTATAAGGACTGGTAACTTGGTATAGGGTGCTACGGTACATAGGCTTGAGTGCGGTACAGTCTGCTGTTCTGTAAGGACCGCTATCGGTCCACAATAGATAGGGTTGACGTGCACCACTGCTGACCGCTCACCTATACTGCAGCAGTCCTTCAGCGGTATAGGGACTGACGTACAGTCTGCTAATCACTAACACACAACCTGCTTGTTCCACAAAAGTTCTTATAAGGACTGGTAACTTGGTATAGGGTGCTACGGTACATAGGCCTGAGTGCGTTACAGTCTGCTGTTCTGTAAGGACCGCTATCGGTCCACAATACATAGGGTTGCCGTGCACTACTGCTGACCGCTGCCCTATACTGCAGCAGTCCTTCATTGGTATAGGGACTGACGTACAGTCTGCTAATCACTAACACACAACCTGCTTGGTCCACAAAAGTTCTTATAAGGACTGGTAACTTGGTATAGGGTGCTACGGTACATAGGCCTGAGTGCGTTACAGTCTGCTGTTCTGTAAGGACCGCTATCGGTCCACAATACATAGGGTTGCCGTGCACTACTGCTGACCGCTGCCCTATACTGCAGCAGTCCTTCATTGGTATAGGGACTGACGTACAGTCTGCTAATCACTAACACACAACCTGCTTGGTCCACAAAAGTTCTTATAAGGACTGGTAACTTGGTATAGGGTGCTACGGTACATAGGCCTGAGTGCGTTACAGTCTGCTGTTCTGTAAGGACCGCTATCGGTCCACAATACATAGGGTTGCCGTGCACTACTGCTGACCGCTGCCCTATACTGCAGCAGTCCTTCAGCGGTATAGGGACTGACGCACAGTCTGCTAAACACTAACACACAACCTGCTTGGTCCACAAAAGTTTTTATAAGGACTGGTAACTTGGTATAGGGTGCTACGGTACATAGGCCTGAGTGCAGTACAGTCTGCTGTTCTGTAAGGACCGCTATCGGTCCACAATACATAGGGTTGCCGTGCACTACTGCTGACCGCTGCCCTATACTGCAGCAGTCCTTCATTGGTATAGGGACTGACGTACAGTCTGCTAATCACTAACACACAACCTGCTTGGTCCACAAAAGTTCTTATAAGGACTGGTAACTTGGTATAGGGTGCTACGGTACATAGGCCTGAGTGCGTTACAGTCTGCTGTTCTGTAAGGACCGCTATCGGTCCACAATACATAGGGTTGCCGTGCACTACTGCTGACCGCTGCCCTATACTGCAGCAGTCCTTCAGCGGTATAGGGACTGACGTACAGTCTGCTAAACACTAATACACAACCTGCTTGGTCCACAAAAGTTCTTATAAGGACTGGTAACTTGGTATAGGGTGCTACGGTACATAGGCTTGAGTGCGGTACAGTCTGCTGTTCTGTAAGGACCGCTATCGGTCCACAATAGATAGGGTTGACGTGCACCACTGCTGACCGCTCACCTATACTGCAGCAGTCCTTCAGCGGTATAGGGACTGACGTACAGTCTGCTAATCACTAACACACAACCTGCTTGTTCCACAAAAGTTCTTATAAGGACTGGTAACTTGGTATAGGGTGCTACGGTACATAGGCTTGAGTGCGGTACAGTCTGCTGTTCTGTAAGGACCGCTATAGGTCCACAATAGATAGGGTTGACGTGCACCACTGCTGACCGCTCACCTATACTGCAGCAGTCCTTCAGCGGTATAGGGACTAAGAGTTTTGTCACAGGGTCATTTAAAAAATGACATGCAGAGGAAGAGGCAGGCCCTTCCGCAGGGGTGGTAGGGGTAGGGCAGGAGCAACAGGCTTGAGCCAAAGTGGGAAGTTGCAGAAGGTGCGTTCAATTACTTTAAAGGATGCACCAGACTTGGTTGAGTGGCTCGCTCAGCCTTACTCTTCTGCACCCTCCTCATCCTCTCGATCTGCACCCTCTTCTTCACTCTCTGCTATGTGCACCCCCAAAGACACTACCACCAACAACACGACCACCACCACCACCACCACATACCTTCCGCTTGAGTCACTGGAATTATTTTCCGATCCATATCAAGAGGACATTTCTGATGCGCAGCCACTCTTGGTATTGGATCAGGAAGAGGAGGTAGCAACAAGCGCTACTCAGCAGTCTGACGCCAGTACCCAGATCAGCCCAAGGAGGAGGTTGGTCCCCGGTGTTGCTGCCTACTCTACTTATAGCGGTGGGGAAGGTGACGTTGATGATGACGTGTCTAGTGATGTCACGTGGGTGCCCACAAGAGAGGAAGAGGAGGGGAGTTCAGAGGGAGATATGGACCAGCAGATAGGGAGGAGAAGCAGCAATGACTTACATTGCACAGCAGGGACAAAGCAGACTGCAAATGTATCAGGAGCGAGTCATCGACCATGTACGGTCACATCTGGCGCTCCCAGGACACCGGCACATGGCTCCGCAGTGTGGGCTTTTTTTAACGTGTCCGCTGCTGACAATAGCGTTGCCATCTGCAATCTTTGCAGTCAACGCGTTAGTCGCGGTAAGCCCAATACTCACCTAGGGACGACCGCCTTAAGAAGGCACATGAGCAGCCATCACCGAGCCCAGTGGGAGCAACGGAACACACAAAGCCACACTGCAGGCTCTCACCGTCCAGCCTCGTCTTCTACTTCTCCTTCTCCTCTCTCCTCACAATTGTCCTCCACTCCACCTTCCATCACGCCAAGCTCACATTTTTCTGCAAAAAGGCAGGCTTCCGTGGGCCTAATGTTTGAGCGTAAAAAAATGATGATGCCGGATAACCCTCTTGCCCAACGGTTGGCGGCTGGCTTGTCAGAACTCATAGCCCGCCAACTACTGCCATATAAACTGGTGGACTCGGAGGCCTTTCGCAAATTTGTGGCCATTGGAACACCACAATGGAAGGTCCCAGGAAGGAAGTATTTCTCAGAGAAGGGCATCCCAGAGCTATATGGCCATGTTCAGCGGCAAGTGAATGTATCTCTGGCACACAGTGTCGGTGCCAAGATACATCTGACCACAGACACGTGGTCTAGCAAACACGGGCAGGGAAGGTATATCACTTTTACTGCCCACTGGGTGAACCTTCTGACGGCCGTCAAGCATGTAACCCGTGGCACCCGTGTAGATTTGGTTTTACCGCCACGGATTGCATGCAGGCCTGACTCTTCTTCTCCTCCTCCTACTCCATCCTCCTCCCTCTCCTCCTCAGCTGCCTCCTCCTTTTCCGCTGCTAGCGTCTCTTCCACTGCACCGCCCAAGCTCCCCAGAACCTATTCCACATGCCAGGTGAGACGTTGCCATGCCGTGCTGCGTCTGTTGTGCCTGGAAGCAAAGAGCCACACTGGCCCGGCACTCCTTTCAGCTTTGCGTTCACAGGCAGATGAGTGGCTAACACCGCTCAATTTGACAGTTGGTAAAGTGGTGTGTGACAACGGTGCCAATCTGCTTAGCGCATTGAAACAGGGCAAAATCACGCACGTGCCGTGCATGGCACACGTCTTAAACTTGGTCGTGCAGCGATTCCTTGTCAAATACCCTGGGGTCCAGGACATCTTGCGGCAGGCAAGGAAAATCTCGGCCCATTTCAGAAGATCTTACACGGCCATGGCTCGCCTTGCTGACATTCAGCGGCGACACCATCTGCCGGTCAGACGTCTTATTTGCGATTGCCCGACGCGATGGAACTCAACCTTCTATATGCTTGATAGGCTGCTCCAGCAGAAACGTGCAGTTAACGTCTACCTGTATGAACTCTGCGAAAGAAACGGTTCTGGGGAGCTGGGTTTTTTTTCACCGCGCCAGTGGCTGCTCATGCGCGACACATGCAGACTTCTGCGGCCATTTGAGGAGATCACCAAACTGGTCAGTCGCAGCCATGGCGCCATCAGTGACATGGTACCTTATGCCTTCTTTCTGGAGCGTGCATTGCGTCGTGTCATTGATCAGGCTGTGGAGGAGCAGGAGCGGGAAGATGAGGAAGTCGCAATGCTGGATGAATTCCCAGGGGGGGCTACTCTATCTGAGACAAGTCAACAACAGGAGTCTGATGAGGAGTCAGAGGAGGATGGTGCCGGGGCGGATGAGCAGGAGCAAGAAGAGCATGCTTTAAACCTTTCTGGGATCCCTGTTGTGCGAGGATGGGGAGAGGAGAATGAAGAGGACGACATTATCCTGGATGATGAGCAGGAGCCAGGCCACCACACCGCTTCCACTTTAGTGCAAATGGGGGCCTTCATGCTCCAGTGTTTTAATAGGGACCCCCGTATAAAAAGCATGAGGGTCAAGGACCAGTACTGGGTGGCAACGTACTTAGACCCCCGGTACAAACACAAAATGGCGGAAATGTTACCGCCGTCGCAGAGGGCTGTCAGAATGCAGCACTTCCAGGCCTTGCTTCGAGAAATGCTGCATTCTGCTTTTGCGTGCGCTGGCAGAGGAGCAATTCCCACTCCCAGAGAAGGATTTGCGGGTACCAATCCAACAGCGCCTGCAAGAAGAGGCCGGTTTGAAGATGTGTTGGTGACTTCGGATATGAGGTCATTCTTTCAGCCGACCCATCGACAGGTGTCATCCGGATCCAGCATCAGGGAACGCCTAGACCGTCAGGTGTCCGACTACATTGGGTTAACGGCCGATGTGGACGCTCTGAGGAGTGATGAACCCCTAGACTACTGGGTGGGCAGGCTTGACCTCTGGCCAGAGCTTGCCCAATTTGCAATCGAACTGTTGGCTTGCCCCTCATCCAGTGTCCTGTCCGAAAGGACGTTCAGCGCAGCAGGGGGGATTGTGACCGATAAGCGTACTCGCCTAGCTCACCACAGTGTTAACTACCTCACATTTCTAAAAATGAATGAGGCATGGATCTCGGAGGAATTCAACACATGTGATCAGTAGACCATGTATATGTCTATAAACAATTTTTGGAATCAAGCACACAGACCTTCTTAATTCATTTGGCTCACTTCCCTGACCCAAAAAAGCACACCGTACTATATGCCCCTACCCTCCTCTTTGAAGAGGTTGAGCGGTGTCATATTTCTACTGGGGCTGCTTATTATGAGGGGTTCCCACCATCCCTGTGCTGTGCTGACTTCCTCCTGGGTGTTCTTATTATGAGGGGTTCCCACCATCCCTGTGCTGTGCTGACTTCCTCCTGGGTGTTCTTATTATGAGGGGCTCCCACCATCCCTGTGCTGTGCTGACTTCCTCCTGGGGGTTCTTATTATGAGGGGATCACACCATCCCTGTGCTGTGCTGACTTCCTCCTGGGGCTGCTTACGGTGCTGCTGTCAGCGCTGTATGTCACGGAGCTGCTGTCAGCGCTGTATGTCACGGAGCTGCTGTCAGCGCTGTATGTCACGGAGCTGCTGTCAGCGCTGTATGTCACGGAGCTGCTGTCAGCGCTGTATGTCACGGAGCTGCTGTCAGCGCTGTATGTCACGGAGCTGCTGTCAGCGCTGTATGTCACGGAGCTGCTGTCAGCGCTGTATGTCACGGAGCTGCTGTCAGCGCTGTATGTCACGGAGCTGCTGTCAGCGCTGTATGTCACGGAGCTGCTGTCAGCGCTGTATGTCACGGAGCTGCTGTCAGCGCTGTATGTCACGGAGCTGCTGTCAGCGCTGTATGTCACGGTGCTGCTGTCAGCGCTGTATGTCACGGAGCTGCTGTCAGCGCTGTATGTCACGGAGCTGCTGTCAGTGCTGTATGTCACGGAGCTGCTGTCAGCGCTGTATGTCACGGAGCTGCTGTCAGCGCTGTATGTCACGGAGCTGCTGTCAGCGCTGTATGTCACGGTGCTGCTGTCAGCGCTGTATGTCACGGAGCTGCTGTCAGCGCTGTATGTCACGGAGCTGCTGTCAGCGCTGTATGTCACGGAGCTGCTGTCAGCGCTGTATGTCACGGAGCTGCTGTCAGCGCTGTATGTCACGGAGCTGCTGTCAGCGCTGTATGTCACGGTGCTGATGTCAGTGCTCTGTATTACGGTGCTGCTGTCAGTGCTCTGTATCTCCTGCACCCTCTTGTTTGCCTACCCTGGTCCCTGACCTTCCCTCTCCTCCATTGCCTTCATTAGCTCCATAGTCCTGAATTGTCAGAACAATTTCCCAAATAAAAAAAAAATGCTTGTAGTTATCGATCCCAAATTCACCTCATACATGTATTATGCTATTGTCCAGGTGGTGGGACTACGTGCTACCCCCTAATAATTACCCCGTGGCCGCAAATTCGACCTAAAGGTTTGCGAAATTCGCCTCCCATTGAAGTCAATGGAGCCCGCGGCGAACGGTCGTTTTCGCGAACGTTTGTGTCCGTTCGCGTTTCGCGTTCGCGAAACGTCCCGTCGGAAGTTCGTCCATCACTAATCACCAATGTAAGGAACATTCTTCCCTCTGATCACCAATGTAAGGAGCATTCTTACCACTGATCACCAATGTAAGGAACATTCTTCCCACTGATCACCAATTTAAGGGACATTCTTACCAATGATCACCAATGTAAGGAGCATTCTTCCCACTGACCAACATAAGGGGCATTTTTTTTTTCCTACTGGCCATTGAGGAATCAGCTTTAGTAAGATTTCTCTGTGACCTGCAAATTATTTTTGCGGTGCCAGGGGTAAAAAGGTTGAGAAAGGCTGCTTAAGGCCGCGTACACACAATCGAATTGTCCGGCAAACTTAGTCCGGCAAACAATCTGGCGGATAGTCCGGCGGACTTTCTACCGAACGGACTTGGCCACACACGGACACAATGGCGCAATGACGTACAACACGTACGACGGGACTAGAAAAAGGAAGTTCAATAGCCAGTAGCCAATAGCTTCCTTCTCGTACTTGCTTCTGAGCATGCGTCATTCTTAGTCCGCCGGACTACCATACTGACGAACATATTGTCCGCTGAAACCCAAGTCCGGCGGAAAGATTGGACTGCAAAAATACTTTCTAAGTCCGCCAGACTTTACACTGAGAGAAAGTGCGCTGAAGCCCACACACGATCGGATTGTCCGGTGAAATACGTTTTGGCGGACTAAGTACGCCGGACAATTCAATCGTGTGTACGCGGCATTACAGTATATCTAAAGTCACAATCTTTTTGGATGGAGTAAGAAAGGACTAAAACCCCTGTGGAGTTATTTTTTGCCAATAGTGTTCCACTGAGGAGATTGCATCTTCTGTTCTGTGGGCCGAACAGGAAGTGATGGAAAATTCCCATTTAGCCAATTTTCAGCAGAAAACTAGAGATTAGGATCCCTCCAATTTTGTACAATCCAGAACACACTTTGGTCAACAGTGTCAAGCCTTGATAAGGAGGGACCCTTAAAACCCCTAAAAATATTTTATATTTTCATGATTGAGTTTGCATAAAACAAATTTTGAATTCTACACATTTTTCTGCTTTTGGTACTTCTCTCGTTGCCTAAACCCAGTCTCTACTTGAGAAATAGAAACCCGATAGCGGCAACCCTTCCACACTCCATGTTACAGTGTTGGGGTTCTAGTGTGGGGTCAATTCCCACATACATTTTCCCTGTTTGTGTAGTTTTCCTTCACCCACTCTGCTTTCCATGCAAAATCATATAGGTTCGGTTAATTGTATTCTTCAACAATTGACAATCTCCGGTTTATCAAAGGGGTCTGTGCACAATATTCCTTATCAAAACCACTGGGCAAAAAAAAAAAAGACTTGTTCTTTCAATGGGGCAGTTTTGGTGCCCGTTGCCGTACCCTACTGAAAGCTCACCAAAACAAAACGCACTCCTGAACACTCTTGTAGCACCAAAGCCAAGGTAAGGACTAGGCCAATATAACAGACAGGTGTGAAAGGGTCCCAAAACTGTATTGTGGACATTAGACTGTAAGCTCCTTTAAGCACAGATGGGATCTATGTACTCTAAATCAGGGATCCTCAAACTACGGCCCTCCAGCTGTTGCGAAACTACACATCCCATGAGGCATTGCAAAACTTTGACATTCACAGACATGGCTAGGAATGATGGGAATTGTAGTTCCTAAACAACTGGAGGGCCATAGTTTGAAGACCCATGCTCTAAATCATTGCTAGCCCTGCTGGTGCTGTTAAAAATGCCTTTAATAAAACAAACATAGGAACAGCCAAGAAATGGTTAGACAGAACAGACATAATGTGCACACAGTTCAGGAACGTTGAACATGCACCCAGCGAAGGACAGAAGACTCTCTGGAACGAGATGGCAGGTTACAGGACATGTAGGTCAGAGAGGCAAGTCAGGGAGGTACAGCTTACCTTTGAATTTTCCTAAGGCTGCATGGACAAAAACACAAGCACCATTAGCGTGGAGAAACACTGAAAGAGGGAAAGTGGCGGATGCCATTAAAATCTAGCACTGGGCTCTGCAAAGTTGGCATGTTCAGTGGCATCAACTGCCTTGATAAACAGCCAAGAACGACGCTGAAATACATATACCTCAACCTTTTACAAGCCAATTCTGTTCTGATGAATCATACATTGCTGCCACTCCTTATAACCCTGACAGCCTGTGCTTCTCCCCTCAGCCCCCAGTGCTTTAAACATGTCAGGGAAATACTGCTTGCTATATTATATATATTCCCCACGTCTGAATCCTCTGCAGTTTTTGCCCAGCCCCTTAGTGTGCTTTACAATTATAGTCTTCCCATGTTAAGAGATAGCCACTTGCTTCAAAAGGGGGGCAGCTTCCTTGGTCATGGTACAGACACTTCTACTCACAGCCTCATTTCTGGTATGCAGGGGATAGAGGAAATGATAACATAAAAATGAAAAAAAAACTATATCTATAATATACTAGCTATAGATAAAAGAAACCCAAAAGCAGCGCTCTCAGCGGGGGAGACTCCTGATAAATCCAGAGTGGAGTTTATCACTGGGTGCCCAGGCTCAAAGGATTTCCATCCACTGTAATAAATGTTCAAAAGAAAGGTAGCCAGAAACTCCAGAATCCAAGTATAACAAGTATTTTTTGCTACATTTGATAAGGTTAAAAAAAAAAAAAACAGCTTACGCGTTTCGGCACAATGCCTTGATCACAGCAACATGTCGAAACACGTAAGCTGTTTTTTAACCTTTCCCGAAATTGTAGCCATACTTGGATTATGGAGTTGCCGGCTACCTGTCTCCTTTCTTTTGGAAACTTATACTGGCCATCTTTAAAAATTCCTTCACAATTTATAACCAAAACCAATGAATTAAATAGTGTTTTTGCAACTTTGAATTCAATTTTGCCAAGGTTCATCATAAAACTGCAGTGGCGTGCGCTGTTGAAGCAGAGGTCACTGCATACTTTTCGTTACCTCTACAGAGTTTGTCTCTTTTTAATTTTTTTTAAGCCCAACTTTAGGAATAATAAAAAAAATAAAATAAAATAAAAAATCACCCTTGCAGTAGGTTTCCTCCCCAGCACTGCAAGGGTTAAATTCTTGCTATGCTTAGGGGAGCACAGTGCTGGCTCTATCACTTCTTAGCCTGTACCGGGCTCCCGTACCCGGCGGTGGGCAATGTGGTTACTGTCCATTTGAAATGGCGAAATACATTGGCGGCTCTGTAATTGAATGATTGAAATATCTTTTTTAACCTTCCATTTAGACGTGCTGAATTTTTTTTTTTTTTTTTTTTCTTTGCAACACACCTGCATGATGTGAACAGAACACACAAAAAACAACGGTTTTTCTATGTGTCCTTGCATGGAGCCTGCGTTGATCGGGACTCCGAGACTCCCGGTTCCGGGTCACGTGATCTCGGTGATTGATCACTGAGATAGCCAAATCAGAGGCCATCACAGCAATCATGTGACTCGGGCCCGGGAGTCCCAGGTCCCGATCGTTAGCAGCGTGCTCCCAGCACAAAAAGATACACATACATGCGGCCCTACGGAAAAAGACCGACTTTATGTGCATCTCTCTTTGTGCCGGGAGCACGCCGCTTGTAGTAACGATCAGGACCATCACAGTGATCCGCCTCCATGTTTAGTTTCTTATCTGAACGAAGAGGAAGATACAGTGAGTATTTGATCGGCTGCTGATTTTGTACGTTTGCCCCACTGACAAAGAAACGATCGGTCTATGATTTTAATGGTCGGTTTGTTATAACAGTGAGAGACAGAATAAAACCGCCTGCGGAATTTATATTTTTGCTATTATTCTGTCTCTCACTGTTCTAATAAACCGACCAATAAAATTATAGACAGAGAATTGCTTACTTCTTCTTATTTCTTTTTTGCTTTTTTATGCAACATGTAATTCACCACGAATGACACAAAACTTTTTCTGATTTAAAAAAAAAAAAAATAATTATAGACCGATCGTTTCTTTGTCAGTGGGGCAAATGTAAAAAATCAGCAGCCGATCAAATACTTCCCCCCCCCCCCCCCCCCCACACTGTACATTGTAGCTTTCTCTTCTTGCATGAGAGGAAGTTATACGCAAACGTGTACTAATAAATAAAGAAGAAAAAAAATAGAAAATAAGAAGAAAAATAACAAGCTAAAAGGTTTGGCAGGGTTAGTGTTAGGGTCAAGGTTGGGTCAAAGGTCACGGTCAGCATAGTTTGGGTGGAATTAAAGTGTGTTTTTTATTATTATTATATATTTTTTTTATGATGTAACCTTTTCAATATTTATTGCAATTTTTTATTAATTTTTTATAAGCCCTGTTGGGGGGGGGGGGGGGGGGTTCGGCGAGATATTAGGGGTCTTGATCACCCCTGATATCTCCCTTTTGAGACAGGGAAGGGGACTGAGGACACAGATTCCCCAGTTCCTTTCTCTGCAGCCTCAGCTGCACTAAAGATGAATGGACAGGAGACAGAGGCTCTTCTGGGAGCCAGGGATCACTGACTCTACATTCAGAAAAGGAAGGAGATGGTAAATGACAGATTTACGGACTCCTTCCTCCGCTCTCCATCCTGACAGATCGAGGACAGAGCGGGACTGAGGAGCACGGAGGGGGGGACAGAGGAGAGCACGGAGGGGGGGACAGAGGAGAGCACAGAGGGGGGGACAGAGGAGAGCACAGAGGGGGGGACAGAGGAGAGCACAGAGGGGGGGACAGAGGAGAGCACAGAGGGGGGGACAGAGGAGAGCACAGAGGGGGGGACAGAGGAGAGCACAGAGGGGGGGACAGAGGAGAGCACAGAGGGGGGGACAGAGGAGAGCACAGAGGGGGGGACAGAGGAGAGCACAGAGGGGGGGACAGAGGAGAGCACAGAGGGGGGGACAGAGGAGAGCACAGAGGGGGGGACAGAGGAGAGCACAGAGGGGGGGGACAGAGGAGAGCACAGAGGGGGGGGACAGAGGAGAGCACAGAGGGGGGGACAGAGGAGAGCACAGAGGGGGGGACAGAGGAGAGCACAGAGGGGGGGACAGAGGAGAGCACAGAGGGGGGGACAGAGGAGAGCACAGAGGGGGGGACAGAGGAGAGCACAGAGGGGGGGACAGAGGAGAGCACAGAGGGGGGGACAGAGGAGAGCACAGAGGGGGGGGACAGAGGAGAGCACAGAGGGGGGGGACAGAGGAGAGCACAGAGGGGGGGACAGAGGAGAGCACAGAGGGGGGGACAGAGGAGAGCACAGAGGGGGGGACAGAGGAGAGCGCAGAGGGGGAGGACCCAGGAGAGCGCAGAGGGGGAGGACCCAGGAGAGCGCAGAGGGGGAGGACCCAGGAGAGCGCAGAGGGGGAGGACCCAGGAGAGCGCAGAGGGGGAGGACCCAGGAGAGCGCAGAGGGGGAGGACCCAGGAGAGCGCAGAGGGGGAGGACCCAGGAGAGCGCAGAGGGGGAGGACCCAGGAGAGAGCGCAGAGGGGGAGGACCCAGGAGAGCGAGATAGAGGGGGGGACAGAGGAGAGCGCAGAGGGGGAGGACCCAGGAGAGCGCAGAGGGGGAGGACCCAGGAGAGCGCAGAGGGGGAGGACCCAGGAGAGCGCAGAGGGGGAGGACCCAGGAGAGCGCAGAGGGGGAGGACCCAGGAGAGCGCAGAGGGGGAGGACCCAGGAGAGCGCAGAGGGGGAGGACCCAGGAGAGCGCAGAGGGGGAGGACCCAGGAGAGCGCAGAGGGGGAGGACCCAGGAGAGCGCAGAGGGGGAGGACCCAGGAGAGCGCAGAGGGGGAGGACCCAGGAGAGCGCAGAGGGGGACCCAGGAGAGCGCAGAGGGGGACCCAGGAGAGCGCAGAGGGGGACCCAGGAGAGCGCAGAGGGGGACCCAGGAGAGCGCAGAGGGGGACCAAGGAGAGCGCAGAGGGGGACCAAGGAGAGCGCAGAGGGGGGACCAAGGAGAGCGCAGAGGGGGACCAAGGAGAGCGCAGAGAGGGACCAAGGAGCAACAGAGGTGGACTGAAGGAGGATATGGGGGACAGGTCAGGGGTGATCAGTGTGGCGCTGGGAGGGGTTACAATCACCAATTTCCCTGTACAGATTTCAACAAAGCAGCTGAAAGCCGTGGGAGGGCGAGGGAGCTTCATTGAAATGTATACAGGGAGATCTGTTAATTTAACTCCTCCTCAGCGCTGCACCGATCACCCCTGACTGTCTAGGTATATATAGTAGGTAGATATACACACACAGTTAGGAAAATACGGATTGTGTCCACTACAGATTGTGTAAGTTTTGCCCACTTACATAGAAATGAAAGGTCTATCATTTTTATCATAAGTGTATTTTATATGATAGAGGCAGAATATCAACCAAAAATCCAGAAAAAAAACACACAATACAAATGTGTTCCAAGAGACGGTGCTTGGAGGTGGGTATGGGGTGAAGACAAGGTGTGATTTTTCGGAAGGAGGGAGTACCTGCACCTATTCCCTGAGAAAAAAAAAAATTTTTTATATAAATTTGGTCTGGGGCATCTACTCTCCAATGATGTTTGGTCAAACGGGTGCCATTTACACACATTTTTGAACACAAATTAAAATAGAACCATTTGTCAATCAAAAAAATGCTAAAAGACCAAGAAGCCCATTTCCATAAAGCACATTGCAATAACACAATTGCTAACCTCATTCTAAAAACACCAATTGCTTGGCTGCCCATGGCTTTCGGGGTAAGTCACAAATATGTAGATTAGGAGAACACGGCACTCCAAAAGAAAAGATCAGAATGGCAGTTAGAGAACTACAGTATTTGGCAAAAGATCTGTGGACACCTGACCATCACATTACACGAGCTTCTTAGACATCTCATTCCAAAACCATGGCCACTGATATCAGATGGCCCCTCTTTGTGGCTATATTAGGCTCCACCCTTCTGGGAAGACCCTCCACAAGATTTTGGAATGTGTCTGCTGGAATTTGTGAGGCCACAATGTTGGATGAGAAGATCCGGCTCGTAACTGGCATTCCAGTTCTTTCCAAAGATGTTCAGTAGGGTTGAGGTCAGGGCTCTGTGAAGGCCACTTGAGTTCCTCCACACCAAACCATGTCTTCATAGTGATGTTGACTAAGAAGACCTGGTGTGTTTGAATTCATCCCAAAGCTCTTCATTAGGGTTGAGGTAAGGTACTGGTGTTGGATAAGAAGACCTTGATCAACATTGATGTTCCAATTCATCTCAAAGGTGTTCATTAGGGTTGAGGTCAGGGTTCTGTGCAGAAAACTCAAGTTCCTCCACAGCAAACTGGTCACACCATGATTTTATGGAGCTGGCTTCATACACAGGGGCACAGACATGTTGGAATGGAAGAGGGCCTTCACCAAACTGTTACCACCGTCTTCGTAGGTTGTAGTATTAACAGAGTTCACTAGAGACACCGTAACCCAATCATTTTCAGGGGGTTCCTTATACGTTTGGATGGGTGTGATGGTCAGGTGTCCTTTCAGAAACTTTTGGGCATATGGTGTAGCATGTTTACAATAAGCGACCAGCAATGGCAGCCAACATAAGTTTCTTGGTAAAGGTTTCGTAGACATGAAATTATAAACTGTTCATACTTGAGATAGAGGGTTAGAGGAGCCAACTGCCTAATGCCCATTCTAATGCATCCAAAGGCCTAATGCCCATTCTGAGGAACAAATCGTAATGTAAATATCATTTCACATTTGCACAACGAGCTGTACCTTGTGACAACAATTGCTATTGCATTTTAGCTGAGACCACTTATAAAACAAAAAACTGCTCCTTCGGGAGAAACCTAAACTAAGGGGTACCCATTGAGTTCAAGGGAGCAATTGCTTATCGGCTGGAACCAAAGAGGTCCTCTCATACTTGGGGGTAGGAAAGGTATGACAGAAAATGGACTGGCTGCTATAGAACCTCATTTCTTTGACCACTATGGCTTAAAACCCCAAATTCTGCTCTGTCTGACCCCGCAAGATACTTCTCTGTCCTGTTCAGAAGACAATCATGGCTGAACGAGTAACATGAAAAAATTGAAAAAAAAAAAAAAAAAAATGTTATACCCATCCTTTTTATAGAACTCCAGCATCATGTTATCGGTCGCCACGCTGAGCGGCCTCCTGGCCTGGTCGTGCTGCTTGCGGTCCGAGTGGTCCATGTCTGGCGAGGGCATGGAGCTGTAGTTGGCATTGTGGTTGGTGTGTATGGGGCTGCCATAGTTACCAGTCACGTTAAATTCGATTTCTGTGGGAGGAAATTGGTTGAATTAAAAAAAAAAAAAGAAAAAAAGGTGTCCCTACCAAAACATCCTATGCACAAAATCGCAGTAGCTCATGAACAGTTGGCTTTAGGGCAGCTGCCTGATGCCGAGCTCACAGGCGACAGATCAGTATGCACAACCCGGATGGCCACACTCACCGCCCGGGAAGAACCAGTCGGCGTGTTGTATTATTGGCTCGATGATCCCTACAATCTGCAGCGAGACAGTGGTCATCATTTCCGTGATATTGCTACAGGGAATTAAGAGAGGGGATTAGCAATTGAACAAATTCAAGGCTATTAACCAGTAATACAAATAACATTTAGGAATTTATTATTTGTAGTACAAAGACCCATTGGCAAGATTCATAAATACGAAGAATATAGTTTCCTGTAATATGGTAATAGAGACCAGAAATCCTGTGCTTTGCAAAGAGCATTGAGACTGGACATGGACAACAATCAGCTCCGGACACCCAGCTGACCTCGGGCAATAAAAGAATGATTTTCACCATCTTTCCTTAATAGACGAATAAGCCTTCATTCGGTAACATCGTGATAGCGGTTACGGCAAGTAGTTACTTCCTGTTTCAGTTATTGCCTATAAGACCAGTAAACTCTAGTCATCCTTTCTGTAGCATGGGTCAAAAAAAAAAAAAAATGGGCAATGCCACCCCTCTAACTGCTCTTTGTACCTGTCTCACGTCATTGAGTTTGGAGGGCTTCTGGCCCAAGTTCTTGGTCAACTTACCCTTCAGCTTGCGGCCACAGAAGGTTAGGCCCCAGCACGATGGCCATATTGCTGGGGTTCATTTTGTTCGCGTCTTGAAACTCCGTCAACTTAGACAGAAACTTGATGACGTACCTGAAAATTAAATCGTGAATTCAGAAGCAAATCGGCAAGGCGGAAATAAGCGAAAGGACGAAAGTTAACAATGGGCAACTGGAAACTGGTGGGCGGGGCCGCTGATGAGGGGTAGTGCCTGCCTCCTCCTCCTCCAGGACCCAGGCTCCATAAGTTCAAGGGGGGGGGGGGGGGAACCAAAGCAGCAGTAGAGGAGCGCCATTACTGCAATAAAATCAATCCCCCTGTTTTTATAATGCTTCAGTTTGTGAATGAACAGGGAGCCTCTGTACAGAATGCTTAGTGTTCATTCACTGTGCAGCTAAGGGCGGCAGAGAAAGGATTGAGGAATCTGTGTCCTCAATCTCTTTCTCGAATTCAAAAGTGAGATATTGGGTGTTTGTTTAGACGCCTGATATTTCACCAACCCCTACAGGGCTGTTTAAAAAAAATAATGTAAAAAATTTAAATTGTAAAAAAAATAAAATAAGGGAACATTCTGACAGGTATTCTGGCTGCATGGATGAGTAGTTTCTTCACGTGGCTGGAGCCACCTGTTAGGCTTGGTTCACTATTCCTATCAGCTAGACCAGTGATGGGCGCACCTTAGCACCCTAGATGTTTTGGAACTTCCTTCCCCATGATGCTCATGAATCATGGGAAAGGTAGTTTCAAAACATCTGGAGTGCCAAGGTTTGCCATCAATGAGCTAGACTGTATGGGACTCCATTATTTCTAACAGCAGCTCTGCTGGTGGGGAACGGATGGTTCACAAACTCTGAGGAGGAAGGGGAGGAGGTATGGATTTATATTACTCTAAGCCCTTGTACACACGGTCGGACATTTCGACAACCAAATCCATCAGATTTTGTCCGTCGGATCTTGTCTGAAACTGTTGCATACACACGGGTCGGACTAAGTTGTCGAAAAATCTGATCTTTCAGAACGTGATGACGTAATTTCATTACGACGGGACTACGTTCAGGCTAGCAGCCAATAGCGTTGATGTAGGAGTTTGATCTGAGCATGCGTGGCACTTGGTCCGATCGGAATTCTCTACACATGATCGGAGTATGTCCGATCGGACCAGTTGGTCGGAAAATATTTCCAACATGTTGGAAAATTTGGTCCGACGGATATTCCGATGGAATCAGTCCGATGCAGACCACACACAGTCGGATTATCCGACAACACGGTCCGATAGGACACATTCCGACGGATTCTCCGACCGCGTGTACAAGGGCTAAGAAATCACGGGCAACACCAAACCAAAACACTTTGTACTTTTGGCTGTGGCCTTTGTAAAGCAGCAAAGGCCACAACCAAAATCACAACATGGGAGCACCCATGGCCAACTTACTTGAAGTTGTTATAGTTGGATTTCGGCAGCTTCTCACAAGCGTTCCAGAGGGCCTGAAGCCTTTTGTCCTGATCCTGAATGCTGTAAAAAAAAAAAAAAAAAAAAAAAAAATCGGGAAACAGACACAGATTATACAAGGGAATTAAAATAACCAACCAAAATCTTGGGGAGAATCGTAAAGTGCCACATCCCAGAACAATCGCCCAAAACATATTAAGGAACCAACCCTCATTCCACCAATAAGTGACTTTTGTAGGCTTCTTCCCAATTGTGCTATTGTTGCCTCTGGTACAGAGTCTTTAAAGTCTTTTAAGGGTGGAATCGATTATACAAGGTTGAGTGTAGAAGTGTGATAAGTCCAGTGAGTAGATATCCTCGGACTGGCGTTAAACCCGTTTAAGCAAAGCTGGACAGCACAGTGACTATGTGGTTAGCATAGGGATCCTGTGCTCACCGCCTAGTAAAGATGATCCCTATTGAGTTTAGATGATGACGTGTTCTCATGGGTTTACGATTTTTCCTTCTACAACCCAAAAACATACCATCACTATAGCTGACACAAAACATGGCTCAGAGTGACTCTAAAGCAAGGAGATTAGATTGTAAGCTCTTCTGGGGGAGTAGGCTGACATGAACAACTCACAGATTTCTGTCAGTGCTATAAACAATGAATTCACCTTCAAGTTATCCCAGCTCAGTTTTCTACTTCCCTTACCCATATATTTCACTCCTGACATTACGTAGACATTTACTACTCTATTAAAATCACATGTAATAAAAATGGTTTATTGACTGGACGGAGTTGCACGCACATGAATTTTAATGGCATCCCAGTCTTAGTCCGGAGGGTTCAATATTGAGTTGGCCCTTTGCAGCTATAACAGCTTCACCTCCACAAGGTTTAGGAGGGTGTCTATGGGAATGATCAGTGTCTGACCTCATTTGTGAGGTCAGACACTGATGTTGGAAGAGAAGGCCTGGCTCGCAGTCTCTGCTCCAATTCATCCCAAAGGTGTTCTATCGGGCTGAGATCAGGACTCCCTTGGCTGTGCACTGGTGCGCAGTCATGTAGTAACAGGAAGGGGCCATCCCCAAACTGTTCCTACAAAGCTGAGAGCATGAAATTGTCCAAAATTTCTTGGCATGCCGACGCCTCATCAGTTCCCTTCCCTGGAAATAAGGGGCCAAGCCCAACCCCTGAAAAACAACCCCACACCATAATCCCCCCTCCACCATAATCCCCCCTCCACCAAATGATTTGGACCAGTGCACAAAGCAAAGTCCATAAAGACATGGATGAGCGAGTTTGGGGTGGAGGAACTTGATTGTCCTGCACCTCAACTTGATAGAACACCTTTGGGATGAATTAAGAGTGGAGACTGTGAGCCAGGCCTTCTTGTCCAACATCAGTGCCTGACCTCACAAATGTTCTTCTGGAAGAACGGTCAAACATTCCCATAGACACCCTCCTAAACCTTGTGGACGGCCTTCCCAGAAGAGGTGAAGCTGTTATAGCTGCAAAGGGCCAACTCAATATTGAACCCTCCGGGCTAAGACTGGGGGGTCATTAAAGTTCATGTGTGTGTAAAGGCAGGCGTCCCAAAACTTTTAGTAATATAATGTATAGCAATAGACAAAACTTTTATTTGTTAGTTGATGCTGGAGTGGGGAAGCCTTGAAAACCCCGTCCAGTTTATTTGCAGTCTGTCCCCACTGGGTAGATTTGCCCTCTCTGTTCGTCCTCCTGGTGACTCTTGCCACCAAGATAGAAAGTGACAACGGTGTCAGAGGGGATTTTCCCAGTAATTTCCACTTCCTGTTGAGTCTCCAGGACAGGAAGGGAAGAAAAAAAAAAAACAATTGACAGTGGTTGATGTTGTAATATGTTGGCCGATTTATGTAGGATATTGTATTAAAGTACCATATTGACCAGACATTCAGTTCAGTTGTCCAAGCCAACTGAATTTTAACATATCAAAGGGACAGCTGAAGATCCTTTGATGTGTTAATCTTATGCAAGTCTACCTAGGTGTGTGAGGTATGGCCTGTTAACCTAATTGAACATTTCAAAGGATACATTGTTTACATACTTAAAGAGGAAGTAAACCCTGATGAGTTTACTTCCTCTTTCATTCCCTGCAAAGGTAAAGCAGAATGGACTACTATACATCGCATCGCATCGCATCACAGCCCATTATGTGTCACTTACCTGACACAGGAGCCAGCGAAGTCACCGCTGTCCCCTGTAGTCCGGCGCATCCATTTCCTTGGTGGGGTCTCGCAGCTCCGCCACCGTCATTCGGCGAAGCCGCGATGACGTCACTCCCGCGCATGCGCACGGGAGCCGAGACGCGCGGCATTACGCGGCATCTTCGTCATCGTCGATGCCACGCTCAGTGCGCCTGCGCGCCGCTGTCTACGGCGCATGCGCCGTAGACAGCGGTGCCCGTCTTCAGGCAAATATCTCCTAAACCGTATAGGTTTGGGAGATATTTCTTGGACCTACAGGTAAGCCTTAATACAACCACTTTAAGGATGATGTAGGACCATAGAAGAAGTAAGAAACATTTGGTTGACCTAGCAGACCCCCCCCCCCCCCCCCCCCCGGTGTCAGACCAGTACTTGAGAGGACATTCAGTCTATTCTATCTCGGTGTGTAAGGAGGCACAGGTCTAGGAGACATGGGACTCTGAAGGCCGGTATTCATTGTCATATATACTCTGTTGGATTTTGTCATCTGTTGCAAGACTTTGTTCTGTGTTGGAAGTCAATAAAGTGCTCTCTGGAAGAATTGGGTTGCTGCGGTTGAGTACTCACATCATCATTCTAATAACTACCAATTAATTATCTACACGCCACGATATTATATCGCTACAGTTGACTCATTCTATACTATATCCAAAGTTAAAAAACACAAAAACAGACAAGTTTTGGCACAGATACACTTTAGACTCCCTACACCGGCACATTAAGGCCCCACTGTAAACGAATACTTCTGCTTCGCTGCAATGCTTGGAGCAGATGTCTCTATGACCCCGATGTCAGAATAAAAGTATGGACTCACTTGGAAGCTTGGATCCATTCCTCATACAGCTCAAACGTCATCAGGGGCTCTGGAAGCTCTCGGAGGTAAGATTTTAATGCCCCTGCAAGGACAAGTGGCGATGTAAGAAGTCTTGTTAGGGATAAGACCTTACCTACTGGTCTACTGATTAAATGTTCGAATACCTCTCCTTGTAATGTGAAAACAAATGCTGAAGAATTACATGTAAAATAACATCTTTAGCTCTGCTGCAATGGCCTATCAGCTACTCCCCTTTCTGAAGCCCAATTTGTGAACACTTCCATTGTGGAGCTCAACCGGATACCTCTTCCACGGCTGCGAGCGTGCCTGTGTTTAAAGCAGTACTTACCCTCAATATGTCGCTTCCAAGTTCCTCTCTGCCCTTCCTCCCTTCCTCTGTGCAAATTGAGCTCCTCCAATCCCCTCAGCACAAGACCGGCCCAGCAACCCGGAGCTCCAGCAGTCTTGAGTTGTGGACTGTTCCTGACGTCATCAAGCCTAGAGCAGGTTCCATAGACCAGAAACATTTCACAGCTGGACCATTGGGGGGGGGGGGGGGGGGGTGCAGTGTTCCGGAGGAACGAAGGATTGGGTTCATGTAAGCTTTCTCCTCACCCCTCGAAAAAAGGAGCAGTTGACCTGTGCAGTGGTACACAGGTCTGATAGGCAGCCGGTGGGGACAGGAGATACCAAAGCACCACACACTATGGATGCAGGAGGCTGCGGTGTTGGAACATGGGCACCAGAGGACAGGTCAAGCTGCACACGGGATGATTAGGGTGTGCCCAGGCACATTCGGCACACCCCGTGCACATGCCAATGGCTAAGAATAACAAATACAGCTCTTAAAGCGGGAGTTCCGCCGTTTTTTTTTTTTTTTTAAAGCCAGCAGCTACAAATACTGCAGCTGCTGACTTTTAAAATAAGGACACTTACCCGCCCAGCGCGCCCGCAATGTCGGCACCCGAAGCCAATCTCTCGATCGTCTCTCGGGTGCTGCCGCCGCCATCTTGGGTGTGGGAATCAGGAAGTGGAGCCTTGCGGCTTCATTTCCCGGTTCCCTACTGCGCATGTGCGAGTCACGCTGCGCAATAAGGATGATCCC
>NW_027507789.1:4823114-4889154 GCF_037356315.1 Lithobates pipiens
AGGTTACCCGTTTAGAGAGTTACAGAGTTGTAGTGCTAGAATTATTGCTCTCGCTCCAACGTTCGTGTCGATACCTCACATGTGCGGTTTGAACACCTTTTACATTTTCGGGCACGGCTTCTGCGCGCGAGCATGGAAGAATGGTAAATGGTGTTCAAACCACACACGATCGTTAGAGCGAGAGCAATAATTCTACCGCCAGACTTCCTCTGTAACTCTAAACGGGTTACCTGTAGAAATTTTTAAAGCGTTGGCTATGAAGATTTTTAAGTACTGTCGTTTGTCACCATTCCACGGGTGTGCGCAATTTCATTGCATGACATGTTAGGTATCTATTTACTCGGCGTGATATCATCTTTCACATTCTACAAACACATTGGGCTTTTCTTTTAATTCATGAAAATGTCTTTAAAAAAAAAAAAAAATTCTGATCATTTTTATTGCTGTCAGAATGAACGCCAGCATCCCATGCAACGGTAATGGGCAGCGACGGGTCCTCTAAATGGAAGGATCTATAAGACCCCAAATCCCTCCTTTGCTCTTAAAAGTATTCAAAAACATCAAAATCTGTGTTTTGGAATACTGGGGGATTTTTCAAAAATCAAAAAGGTAGACAGCACCAATCCCCCTCCCCACCTACAGTGTATGGGCCAGGCAGACACCACCACCACCCCCCCCCCCCCCCCCAGGACGCACTTACCTGCCAGGCACAGTGCCAATATAGGCACCCCTACAGTGTATGGGCCAGGCAGACCGCACAAGTGCACCCTCCCCCCCCAGGACGCACCCTACCTGCCAGGCACAGTGCCAATATAGGAGCCCTTACAGTGTATGGGCCAGGCAGACACCACCACCCCCTCCCCCCCCCCCAGGACGCACTTACCTGCCAGGCACAGTGCCAATATAGGCACCCCTACAGTGCATGGGCCAGGCAGACAGCACCAGAGCACCCCCCCCCCGGATGCACCTACCTGCTAGGCAGAGTGCCAATACAGGAGCCCCCACAGTGTATGGGCCGGCAGATGGCACCAGTAGCCTCTACTTTGCACATGCCAGCAAGGCACAGAGCAAGTGGCTCCACTGCTGTGCACAGGATGCCCTCCAAAAGGAGTAAAAAAAAAAAAAGAAGAAGAAGAGGCATCGAGGGATAAGAATTGGGGTCCTAAAATAAAAAAAAATGACACTATGTGGGTGGAGCTTATTGTAGGGCAGTTTTACTTTCAGTGATTAAATAATACTTAAAAAAAAAAAAAAAAAAAATACTAAAAATGACTTTCTAGGAAAGTTTATCGCTCATCGACTTTACCGGTCACCCCCCATAGAGTGACAACAAGCAGCTTCCAGATGTCACTTCTACAGACCGGGTCTGATAGGAAATCAAGGAATCCGATTGGTCGTTCTGAATGATAAGAAAATGTCACCTTTAGCACAATTTCCACACATTAGAGGCGGGGGAGGTGCAGCGCCTAATCACTCCCATACTGGGGGGAATACGCTGCGTATACTGGGAGAGCTGGTGACGTGCCGGCACACCAGGGACCCGTTAGGGTGAATTCGATGGGGGATGGGGGGTGGGGGGGGGGGCAGATGTTTCGTCTTACCTCCTCTTGCATTCCGCACTCCAGCAGCATGGTGACGCAGGCCTCGATGGGGAACGCAATCTCCCGGCCGCTCACCGTCAGATGCTCCTCCAAAGGCTTCCCGTACGATGGCTTTTCTATCCAGGCCTCTGGGGAGGACAGACAAGCAAAAAACGGTCGGTTAGAAAATTAAATGTCACGATACCCATTCATCTGCGAGAAAAATCGCAACAACCAATCAGAGAGCAGCTTACAGTGGTCTGCCGAAAACTATAATACTAGAGGCTGATTCCTGATTGGCTGCTTATTTGAATTCATTGGTTGAGCAGCCTGCCATTTATAAACACACATCTTTAATAAAGAATAATAATAATAATAAAAATAATAATAATAATAATAATAAATAAATGAACCCTAACAATACATAATAATAAAATTTAAAAAATACATAAATAATAATAGTAATACATAAAATGAAACAAATAATGAAGGAATTAACCCTTGGCCCCAAACCCAAGTCTAATGCCTAACTCTAACCCAACCGAACAAAAAAATAAAATTAATTAAAAAAAATGTATAATAATAATAATAATAATTATAACAATAATAATAGCAACAATATATTCAGAATATATTATATTATAAAAATATAAATAAAAAAATAAAAGCAGATTGAAAAGTTGAAGAACATATAATAAAATGGAAGATATTTGTCTCTAATGGCCAACAAAATCTCCAAAGCTCAAAAGACTCTCTGTACAAAAACGCCCCAAAAACGCACACATAAAAACGCTCAGTTGTGAACGCAGCTTTGGAGCTGAACTCCAGACAGGAAAATACACAGGTGAAATGCATACAGCGCCTGGCAAAAGTATTCATACCCCCTGAAATATTCCACATTTTCTCATGTTGCATCCAAAAACTTCAATGCATTTTATTGGGATTTTATGTGATGGACCAACACAAAGTGTCACATAATTGTGAAGTCGAAGGAAAATGATAAATTATACAAATAAATATGTGAAAAGTGTGTGTGGGGGGGGGGGGGGGGGGAGGGGCATTTGTATTCAGCCCCCCTTTACTCTGATACCCCTAACTAAAATCTAGTGGAACCAATTGCCTTCAGAAGTCACCTAATTAGTAAATAGAGTCCACCCGTGTGCAATTTAATCTCAGAATAAATACAGCTGTTCTGTGAAGCCCTCAGGAGGTTAGTGAGCAAACAGCATCATGAAGGCCAAGGAACACACCAGACAGGTCAGGGATGAAGTTGTGGAGAAGTATAAAGCAGGGTCAGGTTATAATAAAATCTCCCAAGCTTTGACCATCTCATGGAGTTCTGTTCAATCCATCATTGGGAAATGGAAAGAGTATGGCACAACTGCAAACCTACCAAGACATGGCTGTCCACCTAAACTGACCGGGCCGGGCAAGGAGAGCATTCATCAGAGAAGAGCCAAGAGGTCCATGGTAACTCTGGAGGAGCTGCAGAGATCCGCAGCTCAGGGGGGGAGAATTTGTCCACAGGACAACTATTAGTCGCCTCTCCACAAATCTGCCCTTTATGGAAGAGTGACAAGAAGAAAGACATTGGAGGAAGAAAGTCATAAGAAGTCCTGTTTGTAGTTTGTGAGAAGCCATGTGGGGGAGGGGGCAGCAAACATGTGGAAGAAGGTGATCTGGTCAGAGGAGACCAAAATTCTACTTTATGACCTAAAAACAAAACGCTATGTGTGGGGAAAACTAACACTGCCCATCCCCCGAACACACCATCCCCACCGTGGACATGGTGGTGGCAGCATCATGTGGTGGGGATGGTTTTCTTCAGCAGGGACAGGGAAGCTGGTCAGAGTTGATGGGAAGATGGATGGAGACAAATACAGGACAATCTTAGAAGAAAACCTGTTAGAGTCGGCAGAAGACTTGAGACCGGGGCGGAGGTTCCCCTTCCAGCAGGACAACGACCCGAAACATCCAGCCAGAGCTACAATGGAATGGTTTACATCAAAGCATATTCATGTGTTAGAATGGCCCAGTCACAGTCCAGACCTAAATCCCATTGAGAATCTGTGGCAAGACCTGAAAATTGCTGATCACAGACGCTCTCCATCCAATCTGACAGAGCTTGAGATATTCTGCAAGGAAGAAGAATGGGCAGAATTGTCTCTCTCTAGATGGGCAAAGCTGGTAGAGACACCCCCAAAAAGACTTGTAGAGAAAGGGGGTTCTACAAAGTATTGACTCCGGGGGGCGCCATACAAATGCCCCTCCCCCACACTTTTCACATATTTATTTGTATCATTTTCCTTCTACTTCACAATTATGTGACACTTTGTGTTGGTCCATCACATAAAATCCCAATAAAATAAAAATTTACCTCTTTGGATGTAACATGACAACATGTGGAACATTTCAAGGGGTATGAATACTTTTTCAAGGCACTGTATCTGGTGGCTATTTAACCTGCCTAAATATTTGCATTTCTGTTCAACTTCTCACAATTATTCATTTCTGCCAACACAGTGCAGGCAGACTGATGACATCACTTTCCCAGTTGCCATTCTATACACCAGGAGGGCGGTGCCCTCTCTCCACCCCCAAGCCTGCTGATAGGTCAGCGAAGGAGCAGCAGTAGATGATGAGCTCATCTGTCTGCTCACACCGCTTTCCCCTCCTATCAGAATGTTTCTTGTCGGACATTTGCATGCAACACACCTGATTGGCTCCCAGTCCTGCCTCTCCTCCTCCCAATGGTCGGCTCTGCTGTACAAGGATTGCAAGGGGCCAATGCCAAGTCAGTGTCAGCTACGCATTTCCAAAATTCGAGGATCTGTTTTATTAATGAGGCGCCTAATTAATTTGTATCTTTTATACAGGATACAGTATGCCTGAAGCTCAGCTAAAGGTTCGTTTACATGTGCGTTGTCGATTATGGCGCCTCTGCAAAGCCATCTGCAGTGGATTATTTTTAGGGGCATTTGAGAGGCGATATGCTACCTCCTGAATGTCGGTTTTAACCAGTGAACGCCAGCAGCACCATACTGTAACCACATGCATTGGAGGTTCTGCCATGGTCCTATTAACTTGAATGGGCCACGTTTGTCGGTGGTTCAGCCTACCAAAACATGACATGCTGTCATTTTTGCCTCGTGCTGGAAAATTTACTACTCCCTCTGGAACACCCCAATATTTACTATTAATCCTCAAACCCAAAGAAACCAGCTTGAGGCACCATACCACTTGACCCCCCACTCTTATTAAATAAACTGGTCCCAGTCAATACCCAGTTGACCTTATTGCTACTAGGTCCTACACTGATGACCAAACCCTAATCCTAGTCTTAATCCAGAGAACTTGGTTTAGATTTTATTTGGAACTGTTTGTCCAAGTCCTGAAAAAAGAAGAGTCTTTTTTTCTCCAAAAACAGGTTGGTTGCATCCAGGCATATACTGGCCATCGGGACTACCGGGAGTTTCCCGGTGGGCAGATGGTTCAGTGGGCCACTCTGATGTAAGGGGGCTGCTGATGGGACACTCTGATGTAAGGGGGCTGGTGATGAGACTCTCTGATGTAAGGGGGTGCTGATGGGACACTCTGATGTGAGGGGGCTGGTGATGGGACACTCTGATGTAAGGGGGCTGCTGATGGGACACTCTGATGTAAGGGGGCTGCTGATGGGACACTCTGATGTAAGGGGGCTGCTGATGGGACACTCTGATGTAAGGGGGCTGCTGATGGGACACTCTGATGTATGGGGGCTGCTGATGGGACACTCTGATGTATGGGGGCTGCTGATGGGACACTCTGATGTAAGGGGGCTGCTGATGGGACACTCTGATGTAAGGGGGCTGCTGATGGGACACTCTGATGTAAGGGGGCTGCTGATGGGACACTCTGATGTAAGGGGGCTGCTGATGGGACACTCTGATGTAAGGGGGCTGGTAATGGGACACTCTGATGTAAGGGGGCTGGTAATGGGACACTCTGATGTAAGGGGGCTGGTGATGGGACACTCTGATGTAAGGGGGCTGGTAATGGGACACTCTGATGTAAGGGGGCTGGTAATGGGACACTCTGATGTAAGGGGGCTGGTAATGGGACACTCTGATGTAAGGGGGCTGGTAATGGGACACTCTGATGTAAGGGGGCTGGTAATGGGACACTCTGATGTAAGGGGGCTGGTAATGGGACACTCTGATGTAAGGGGGCTGGTAATGGGACACTCTGATGTAAGGGGGCTGGTAATGGGACACTCTGATGTAAGGGGGCTGGTGATGGGACACTCTGATGTAAGGGGGCTGGTGATGGGACACTCTGATGTAAGGGGGCTGGTGATGGGACACTCTGATGTAAGGGGGCTGGTGATGGGACACTCTGATGTAAGGGGGCTGGTGATGGGACACTCTGATGTAAGGGGGCTGGTGATGGGACACTCTGATGTAAGGGGGCTGCCGATGGGACACTCTGATGTAAGGGGGCTGCCGATGGGACACTCTGATGTAAGGAGGCTGGTGATGGGACACTCTGATGTAAGGGGGCTGGTGATGGGACACTCTGATGTAAGGGGGCTGGTGATGGGACACTCTGATGTAAGGGGACTGGTGATGGGACACTCTGATGTAAGGGGACTGGTGATGGGACACTCAAAATGTAAGTGGGCTGGTCTGGATGAAGTCCAGGGCCAAATTTCTGTCCCAGTCCAGTCCTGGTTGCATCCGACGTGCTCAATCAACAAATATTTGAAACGCATCACCAAGAGAGGTGAACATTTGTACTAGGCCCTCCCAACCACAAACCTAAGAACTGATCATCTGATGAACGGTCCAGCTTTGGTGGTCATAGAGGTAGCAGCCTAGGACTAAAACCAGGTCCATGCACACTATACTTCCACCACAGGTCAACCTCATTGAAGGAAAACTAACTTTCTATCTAAACATTAAAAGGATTTCTCATTCCTGTTGGTTCCACACGACCACAAATATACCAGCCAATCAACATCCAAGGCCGTACTGCGGATGACCAACCTTTACACGCCATTCTTGAAATACATGCCAGATTGGGCAACACTTTTCAACACACACCTTGTTGGGCTTTGATCTGGGGCAACACGGCTTGCAAGAACGCGAGAGACTTCCTGTGGTACTCAGCCTGAACCTCTATAAGCTGGGAGATAAGAAAATTAATTAATTGTAAAATCCAGGGAATGTTCTAAAGGTTCCCATTGGCTACAGTTAGGTTCAGCCCCAAAAACCTCTAGCAATCGGATTGTATTCTCTACACTTACCGTCTGAAAATAGTTTGCATAGTCTATTTCTTTGGCCACAAAGTTGTACATATCTGCTGACAACTGATCCTGGAAGTACAAACACACAGTTACTTTTGACGCATTATGTCGAGAGAAGTGACAAGCGGGAGCAGAGGTTCCACTCACCCTACAGATCTCCACGCGGTTCGCTGCCTCTTCCATCTCTTCCCTCAATGCGTCCGCCTTTGCTCCAGAGGGCTGCAGATTGCTAGAGATACCAGATGACTTTGCAGACTGCTGCCACCTGTGACCCGCCAACAAAAAGAGAACATTTCAATGTCAGGGGCCTTCATTTACTGTAACTTTATCATGTAGGAATCTGTGCAAAGTGACAAAGTGTAAGGTTCTATTTGAAGAAAAGTCCACCCCACCACCCAATGATACACGCCTTTGCTCTTCTCCCCGTCACCCAATTGATCTGTCCATCCCACCACCTAATGACACCCAGTGACCTACAACTTTCAAATGTCCACCATCACTCGGTTCATCTGTCCATTTCACCACAAAAGTCCATCCCAACACCGAATGACCGCCAGCGCTACACACCTTTGCCATGCCTTACCATCACTTTGTTCATCTGTCCATTCCATCACCCAAATTCCATCCCACAACCCAATGATACCCAGTGCTTCACACCTTTGTCATGTTCCGCCATCACTTTGTCTATCTGTCCACCCAACCACCCAAGTCCATCCCACAATCCAATGATACAGAGCGATACACATATGTGCCATGTTCTCTATTACTCTGTTCATCTGTCCATCCCACCACCCAAACTCCATCCCACAACCCAATGTTACCCAGTGCTCCACACCTTTGCCATGCTCCACCATCACTTTGTCTATTTGTCTATCCCATCACCCAAGTCCATCCCATAACCCAATGATACAGAGCAATACACATCTTTTGCCATGTTCCCCATCACTCTTTTCATCTGTCCATCCCACCATCCAATGATACCGAGTGATACACACCTTTGCCATGACCCCGTCAGTCACTTAGTTCATCTATCCATCCCACCATCCAATGATACCGAGTGATACACACCTTTGCCATGACCCCGTCAGTCACTTAGTTCATCTATCCATCCCACCATCCAATGACACCCAGTGATCTATACCTTTGCCATGCTCCGCCATCACTCTGTTCATATGTCCAGACCATCACCCAATGATACTTACCTTTACCATGCTCCCCCGCCACTCTACCTTTCAATCCCACCACTCAAAGTCTATCCCACCACCCAATGATACCCATTGACGCACACCTTTGCCATGTTCCACCATCACTTTGTCTATCTGTCCATCCGACCACCCATCGATACCCACCTTTGCCATGATCCCCCGTCATCTTGTTCATCTGTCATCGCCCTGAACCCAATCTCCAAGTAACTCCATGCAAGTCTGTGTTGAAGGCTACACGGTGCTTAAGACCTTTTTTTCCCTGCCGTGACAGTTTATGGCAGGGATATGCAATTAGTGGACCTCTAGCTGTTGCAGAACTACAAGTCCCATGAGGCATAGCAAGACTCTGACAGCCACAAGCATGGCACCCAGAGTCAGAGGCATGATGGGATTTACAGCTGGAGGTCCGCTAATTGCATATCCCTGGTTTATGGGCTTGGTGATTGGTTGCTTAGGCCTAAACACTGCACTGTGAGAGGAAATGGAGAAGGGCACATGCTTCCCTCCGTTGAGAAGTACCAATCTTTCCAAGGGCTTGGAAATAAGCGAGGGCATCAGTAGGTGTGTGTAGGTGGAAAATTTAAGAGAACCAAGCCGACAACTGCTCTTGAAAGCCCACATCGCCAAACCTAATAATTGGTAGATTCGTGCATAGTTGAAACGCGTAGCCTGGTTTCCATGTCCTATGTGCAAAAAAACATAGGAAATGGGGTGCAGAAAATTGGCAGCAGGTTCTCTGGACTGATGAGTCAAAAAGTGAAAATATTTGGCTGGAGCAGGAGGCAGTTTGTTCCCAAAGGGTTTGAGAGCGGAAAAATTACTTGATCGAAAAACACTTGATAAAATCCACAGGAAAACGCAAAGCCCAAGAGGTGGGATTACCCTTTAATTTCCATATTCATATCTATAAAAAACGATTAGCGATGTGACATTTCCTTCACACCCCCATAACGACTCTTCCTTTGATTTCTGTGGTTGTCTGTGCAGGTTATTCTCCGACTTTCCTTTTTTCAATCACGCACAGAACTCGTGTTCCTTGCGAGCCGCTGACTCATTCCAGCAGCAGGGAGAATCAATAGATCAAGTCTGCTTAATTTTCCACAAAGCTCTGGAGACAACGATTGTGAGTCACACACTGCCGATTGTCTAACCGCACAGCGAGTGATGGATACGCAGGGATGGTTCTGGCCGGAGGCTGCGGCAGACTGACCCACCATAGCAGTACACAAGCCGTAGCTTCCGTATCTCGCAATGCTAAGAGCAAACAAGCTCCAAACTGCTACTAACAAAAACAAAAAGGTAGATTCCTCTATATATGGCCTACAAACCTTTGGCATCAGGTGACCATTGGACAGAAAGGATATCTTTGCATGACTTGTCTGGTATCTTAAAATGAAGGATAACCCCACCCATTTTCAGATTTGTGCCACATTCATGATGACTTGGTGGTTCTTAGCACTCTGCCTTTGGAGGCCTGAGGTCTTGGGTTCAACTCGTAGAAGAACGACTTCATATGGAACAACCTGTATGGAAACCTTACGCTCCAAAAACATGGTTGAAGTCCACTGGAATATGTCTATTTTAAAGAAGTTAGATGAGCTTCGAAAAATTAAAATGTTGGTCTATAGATTCATTTAGAAATATCTATAAATCACTGTCTTGCCTTATATGATCCTACTGAAGGGATATTTAGCTTAACCGCTTTCATTCTTTAAAGCGGACCTCCACCCTAATGTGGAGCTTCCGCTCATTGGAACCCTCCCCCCCTCCGGCGCAACAATTGGCACCTTTCAGGGGGGAGGGGGGTGCAGGTACCTGTACAATACAGGTATCTGCACCCACTTCCGGCATAGATAGCCGCAGAATCTACTCCCCTTTCCGCAGAATCTACGCCCCTTTCTGCAGAATCTACGCCCCTTTCCACAGGTCCCCCGCTGTCTGCTGGGAAACACACGGATTCCGGAGACAGCGGGAACCATCCTTATTGCGCAGTGTGACTCACGCATGTGCAGTAGGGAACCGGGAAATGAAGCCGCAAGGTTCCACTTCCCGATTCCCATAGCCAAGATGGCGGTGGCAGCACCCAAGAGACGATCGAGAGATCGGCTTCGGGTGCCGACATCGCGGGCGCGCTGGGCGGGTAAGTATCATTATTTTAAAAAAGTCAGCAGCTGCAGTATTTGTAGCTGCTGGCTTTTAAAAAAAAAAACAAAAAAAAAAACGGCGGACTCCCGCTTTAAGAAATTTAGTTTCCATTTTGTGTCTCTCTAACATCCACTTCACAAATATATATGCTCAAGTTTTGCCAATCTAGTTTCGTTTCTCATGTTACCGTTATCTTCTTTCAGTTGTTTCGCTTCTTGGAAAGCACATGATTTTGAGGAATCACTAGTTTTATTGTAGGCTGTACTTGTATATGATTGGATAATCTGTATGACACGTTCAAAGGGCAGTCGTTTCTGAAAGCTCCCTTTAAATATTCACACCAAAGAATAAAAGATTAGATTTGCTCGGAGAGACTTTGTTGTTTTGTGTCATTGTCTCAATGGTGCTAATCTCCCAGGCCTGTGTGGGTGATTAGACATCACGCTTTAAACAGACATTAAGGGGTTAAAAACTACCTCTAGACAATCTACATTCCCTTCACCTACTACTTTGAATTACCTTTGTATTATGTGAGATATTGAACCTTGTCAGTAGTAGTATTGTAAGTGATGGAGTCGGGGCACAACCGATAGGTGGAGCACCAAAGGGGTAAGGGTAGCTGGACCCCCCCCAAAGTTCAGTTACAAAGTTCCAGACTGAACTGAATGAAGCGTCAGGAAAGGAACGTGGCCTCACCTCGCTCTAGAAGAATCCATATCCAGGACTAATTTGGCTAAGTGCTTCCTCTGTTTTTGGATGTTAGGAATGTCCACCTAAAAAGAATAAAAGAGGACCTGTCACCATGCAGCAGGACCCAATCTGAATTTATAAAAAGGCATAGAAGGGTCAGTCTAAAACTGGAACAATACTATGAATTCAAAGAAGAACACACTAAGAACGCGTCATTATTTGAGAACGGAGTTGAGGCAAGAAAAAGGAAGCCAGGGGTACTTACTCCAGCTGCATTATATGACAATAACGCATCACGCTCATTTGCAGGTTTACAGGGTAAATATAAACTGGCACGCACAACCTTTTCTGCTGCTCCTCCATGCACTGTATGCACAATTTGGGAGCTCTGGCAGCAGATTCTCCGACTACCCAATGATAGGGATCTTAAAATCACAAGGCCCTAAAGGGTCTGATGTCAGACATCTACTCCCACCTGGTACATGCCACCTTGATGTCTACACAACTGGAGGTCCGAACTAAGTGGCAGACACTCATTCCTATCCTCTTAGATGATTGGGAGGAAGCGTGGTCTTCTCACTTGTTTGTGTCACCTGCATTCAATACAAGGCTAACCCAACTATATATGTTTCACCAAATCATACCCAACTCCAATTAGACAGCATTAGACAGCATGCTATGCATCGTATACCTTCACCAAATTGTACATTATCTCACAAAAGTAAGTACACCCCTCACACATTTTTATCAATCTTTTCTTCCATCTTTTCATGTGACAACACTGAAGAAATGACACTTGTCTACAATGTAAAGTAGTGAGTGTACAGCTTGTATAACAGTGTAAATTTCCTGTCCCCTCAAAAGAACTCAACACACAGCCATTAATGTCTAAACCGCTGGCAACAAAAGTCAGTACACCCCTAAGTGATAATCTCCAAATTGGGCCCAAAGTGTCAATATTTTGTGTGGCCGCCATTATTTTCCAGCACTGCCTTCACCCTCTTGGGCATGGAGGTCACCAGAGCTTCACAGGTCACCACTGGAGTCCTCTTCCCCTCCCCCATGATGACATCACAGAGCTGGTGTATGTTAGAGACCTTCCCCTCCTCCACCTTCCCTCTGAGGATGTCCCACAGATGATCAATAGGGTTTAGGTCTGGAGACATGCTTGGCCAGTCCATCACCTTTACCCTCAGCTTCTTTAGCAAGGCAGTGGTGGTGTTGGAGGTGTGTTTGGGGTGGTTATCATGTTGGAATACTGCCCGGCAGCCCAGTCTCTGAAGGGAGGGGATCATGCTCTGCTTCAGTATGTCACAGTACATGTTGGCATTCATGGTTCCCTCAATGATCTGTAGCCCCCCAGTGCCGGCAGCACTCATGCAGCCCCAGACCATGACACCCCCACCACCATGCCTGACTGTAGACAAGACACACTTGTCTTTGTCCTCCTCACCTGGTTGCCCCCACACACGCTTGTCACCATCTGACACCAAAATACGTTTATCTTGGTCTCATCAGACCACAGGACATGGTTCCAGTAATCCATCTCCTTAGTCTGCTTGTCTTCAGCAAACTGTTTGTGGTCTTTCTTGTGCATCATCTTTAGAAGAGGCTTCCTTCTGGGATGACAGCCATGCAGACCAATTTGATGCAGTGTGTGGCGTATGGTCTGAGCACTGAGAGGCTGACCTCCCACCACCCCTACAACCTCTGCAGCAATGCTGGCAGCACTCATACGTCTATTTCCCAAAGACAACCTCTGGATATGACGCTGAGCACGTGACCTCAACTTCTTTGGTGGACCATGGCGAGGCCTGTTCTGAGGGGAACCTGTCCTGTTATACCGCTGTATGGTCTTGGCCACCGTGCTGCAGCTCAGTCTCAGGGTCTTGGCAATCTTCTTATAGCCTAGGCCATCTTTATGTAGAGCAACAATTCTTATCTTCAGATCCTCAGAGAGTTCTTTGCCATGTTTTACTTCCAGTGACCAGTATGAACACCACATTTAACACACCTGCTCCCCAATCACACCTGAGACCTTGTAATACTAACGAGTCAATTGACAATGGGGAGGAAAAAAAGGCTAATTGGGCCCAATTTGGACATTTTCACTTAGGGGTGTACTGACTTTTGTTGCCAGCGGTTTAGACATTAATGGCTGTGTGTTGAGTTATTTTGAGGGGACAGGAAATTTACACTGTTATACAAGCTGTACACTCACTACACAAACTATATAGGAGTTTCTTACCATGATTTGGAATCCCCTTGCCCAGTAAATCGATGTTATAATAGTTTCAATTGTAGTCATTGTATGTCATGTATGCTATCACGGCCTACACATATTGTTACACCCGACCTGGTTTATGTTTGATTGGTCTCTACGGTTTTGAGACACATTGGCTTCAATATTTGCCTTGATATTGCAATACCTTTTATGGACAATAAGCTTTGTTCAACCTTGTACACTGTATTTTTATCTCTTGCAATAAAAAGAGTTACAAAAAAAAAAAAAATAGAAATAGGAAGCCACACACCAAGAGCAGCCACATCAATAAATGAGCAGCGGCTTCAGCCAGTCGATTCTTAGGCCAAGCCCCTGTGACGCGTTTCGCCCCTGCTCACAGGGCTTGATCGTAGAGGTGGGAGTGCAACGCTGTTGTCCAGGTTTTATGCATCATAATCCGCCATTGACAAACTGAACATAATCATACAAATAATGAGCAGCTGGGCAAAGAGTAAAAATACAAATAAGTAAATGCAGCGTTTACTCATCCAACGTTACTTCAATGGGGCAAAACGCGTCAGTGGGGCCATGGCCTGGGACTAGACAGGCAGAAGACACTTCTTTATTGATGCAGCTGTCCTTTGTTCGGGGGGGGGTCCCAATTTTCTTCATGGCTTGTGTCTTAACCACTTGTGGACCGCCTCACGGGGATGTACGTCCTTTTTTTGAAGAAGGATATCTCGGTAACGGCAGCAGCTGCTGCCACAACCGAGATATCCATCTCTTCAGGCGGCGGTCGGCTGTACGATAACGGTGGTCTTCGGTGGCGGATTCGCCGCGAGATCACCGCTAATCGGCGGCGGGAGAGGTGCCACCCCCCCCCCCTCCCGCTGCCCTCCCGCACCTTCCGCCGCTTACCGGAGCCGTCGGTAGCGGCGGAGGCGATCGGGTCCTCTTCCTAGCTGGGCATAGAGACAAGTGAGGCTAAGATGGCCCCCACTCGTCTCTATACCATAGGAGGGCGGAAGCCACGTCAAAACATCACTTCCGCCCATACCTCTTAAAGGTATATTTTTTTTTAAATGTCAGATTTTCTTTTTTTTTTTTTTTGCATTTTAGCCCAAATATGAGATCTGAGGACTTTTTGACCCCCCGGATCTCATATTTAAGAGGACCTGTCATGCTTTTTTCTATTACAAGGGATGTTTACATTCCTTGTAATAGGAATAAAAGTGATCCATTTTTTTTTTTTTTTTAAAACAGTGTAAAAATAAATAAAATCAATTAAAATGAATAAGAAAAAATTTTTTTTTTTTTAAAAACACCCCGTCACGACGAGCTTGCGCACAGAAGCGGGCGCATACGTGAGTAGCGCCCGCATATGAAAACGGTGGTCAAACCACACATGTGAGGTATCGCCGCGATCGGTAGAGCGAGAGCAATAATTCTAGCTCTAGACCTCCTCCGTAACGCAAAAAAATGCAACCTGTAGAATTTTTTAAAATGTCGCTTATGGAGATTTTTGAGGCTAAAAGTTTGACGCCATTCCACGAGCGGGCGCAATTTTGAAGCGTGACATGTTGGGTATCAATTTACTTGGCATACCATTATCTTTCACAATATAAAAAAAAAAATTGGGCTAATTTTACTGTTGTCTTATTTTTTTATTCAAAAAAGTGCGCTTGTAAGACCGCTGCGCAAATACGGTGTAAAAAAAAGTATTTCAATGACCGCCATTTTATTCTCTAGGGTGTTAGGAAAAAAAACAATATAAAATGTTTGGGAGTTCCAAGTAATTTTCTAGCAAAAAAAACAGTTTTAAACATGAAAACACCAAGTCTGAAAAAGAGGCCTGGTCCTTAAGTGGTTAAAGTAAGTTGGGGTGAGCTTCTGGGGACGCCGGCAGCGGGAATCACGGGAGTGATTTTCATAAGTGCATAAGATTTTACAAGTCTTGGATTATGATCACAATGAAAAAAAAAAAAAAAACATGGCTGAAGTTCTAAAAGTGGCCTTTAAAGTGGAAACGAACCCACTTGAGTACCAGCATGTAATACCGCTTCAGCAGCAGGCCATTTTTCAGTGTTGTGATAGTTTGACTGACAATTACTTGTTTGTGCAACGTTGTACAGCTAGAGCTTTATTTTAGTGGTATTTTATTACTACAGTTTTTTTTTTTTTTTTTTTACTTTATAAAAAAGGAAAAAAAACATAGCAAAAATACTTTGTTAAAATAAAAAACAATCCATTTTCATCACACCCCTTTACCTCAGCAAGGACGAACAACGGCTCCACCACGTCTCTCTCCACCTCCTGCTCAAAGTTGATGAGCTCCTGCGCTAGTTTGTCCTCCGTCTCGCCGCACAGCTTCAGCATCTTCCTACAACAAGACGACATGTAGATCTGTGAAGAGCCGACTTCCTTTTTTTTTTTTTAAATACTTCACCACCAAAATGGCGGCCGGCCACCTTCAACTCCGCCAAGAGGAATACGAAAAACTCACCCAAGCAAAGTATCATCTCCCAGTACAGCCGATCCTTCCATGAGACATTGCGCCAGTGTAATTAGAGGCAACTTTTTCTAAAAGGGAGGAAAAAAAAAAACACACAAAGACTGACTTAAGAAGAAGAGATAAGAAAAACCTCAAATGTCTTTGGTTATTTTCCAGCAGCACCTAGGACTTCTCCGAGCACCGCTCTGTACCCAACAGCAACCAAACCCACGATAGGAGAGCGCATCTGGTGAGGGATCCTGGGAAAGCTTACAGGGGTGGCAAGGACTATAGCTTGGCACAGGGTTTTTCAGCCAGGGTCCCAAGCAGGGCTGGTGCAAGGATTTTTGACACCCTAGGCGAAACCTAATTTTGCTGTCCTCATTGGATCCACCCCCCCTTTGCCCTGCCCATGGGACAGAAGGTGCCACTATACAGGAAGCATTGGCTCTGCTTCCTCTAGCACTGGCTGTAATTACAGTACCGGTCGGACTGAGTTAGTTACATGCTGCAGCCTGCAGATGCCGGGCGCCCCTAGGTAGCAGTGCGCCCTAGACGGCTGCCTAGTTTGCCTAGTGGTAGCGCCGGCCCTGGCCCCAAGGAACCATAGTGTTCCTCCAGAAGTTGTAAGGGGTTTCCTGAGCAATTTCTGCCTCTCAGATAAGTTCCCACTGACACCATTGATCTTTTGAGCCATCTGTAAGGGGGCAATTCTTCCCACTGACCACAAGTGTAAGGACCATTCTCCCTACTGACTGCTAATGTAAGGAACATTCTTCCCACTGATCACCAATGTAAGGAACATTCTTCTCACTGATCACCAATGTAAGGGACATTCTTCTCACTGATCACCAATGTAAGGAGCATTCTTCTCACTGATCACCAATGTAAGGAACATTCTTCTCACTGATCACCAATGTAAGGAACATTCTTCTCACTGATCACCAATGTAAGGAACATTCTTCTCACTGATCACCAATGTAAGGAACATTCTTCTCACTGATCACCAATGTAAGGAACATTCTTCTCACTGATCACCAATGTAAGGAACATTCTTCTCACTGATCACCAATGTAAGGGACATTCTTCTCACTGATCACCAATGTAAGGAACATTCTTCTCACTGATCACCAATGTAAGGAACATTCTTCTCACCGATCACCAATGTAAGGAACATTCTTCTCACTGATCACCAATGTAAGGAACATTCTTCTCACTGATCACCAATGTAAGGAACATTCTTCTCACTGATCACCAATGTAAGGAACATTCTTCTCACTGATCACCAATGTAAGGAACATTCTTCTCACTGATCACCAATGTAAGGAACATTCTTCTCACCGATCACCAATGTAAGGAACATTCTTCTCACTGATCACCAATGTAAGGAACATTCTTCTCACTGATCACCAATGTAAGGAACATTCTTCTCACTGATCACCAATGTAAGGAACATTCTTCTCACTGATCACCAATGTAAGGAACATTCTTCTCACTGATCACCAATGTAAGGAACATTCTTCTCACCGATCACCAATGTAAGGAACATTCTTCTCACTGATCACCAATGTAAGGAACATTCTTCTCACTGATCACCAATGTAAGGGACATTCTTCCCACTGATCACCAATGTAAGGAACATTCTTCTCACTGATCACCAATGTAAGGAACATTCTTCCCACTGATCACCAATGTAAGGAACATTCTTCCCACTGATCACCAATGTAAGGAACATTCTTCTCACTGATCACCAATGTAAGGAACATTCTTCTCACTGATCACCAATGTAAGGAACATTCTTCCCACTGATCACCAATGTAAGGAACATTCTTCCCACTGATCACCAATGTAAGGAACATTCTTCTCACTGATCACCAATGTAAGGAACATTCTTCTCACTGATCACCAATGTAAGGAACATTCTTCCCACTGATCACCAATGTAAGGAACATTCTTCTCACTGATCACCAATGTAAGGAACATTCTACCCACTGATCACCAATGTAAGGAACATTCTTCCCACTGATCACCAATGTAAGGAACATTCTTCTCACTGATCACCAATGTAAGGAACATTCTTCTCACTGATCACCAATGTAAGGAACATTCTTCTCACTGATCACCAATGTAAGGAACATTCTTCTCACCGATCACCAATGTAAGGAACATTCTTCTCACCGATCACCAATGTAAGGAACATTCTTCTCACTGATCACCAATGTAAGGAACATTCTTCTCACTGATCACCAATGTAAGGAACATTCTTCTCACTGATCACCAATGTAAGGAACATTCTTCTCACTGATCACCAATGTAAGGAACATTCTTCTCACTGATCACCAATGTAAGGGACATTCTTCCCATTGACCATCACACTAATGTATAATGAGTTGTAGATATAGTCATTTTTAGCGGCGGTTTCCTGAAACTGGAAAGTTACTTCATCAGTTCCTCTGTGTTGAAAAAGGTTGAGAAAGGCTGGTTTAGCAGCTTTATCTTTCCCTTACTCAGCTAATATGATCCCAATGCTGACACAGAAATAGGCAGGGGGAAAGGCAAACAAGGATGCTGAGCAGGCACTAAACATCCTCTTTATCAACCAATGACATTATTGGTTGTTAGGACGCCAGTGACTGGAAGTTTGTAATAGTGAACAAAGAAAACCTGTGACTTTTTTGTAACTAAATGGGAGGTTTCATCCACCTGCTGGCTTGTATACAATGCTTGGGCAATTTCTAGGCATTTTGCCAAGGCACCCCTGAAGAAACTTGAAGACACACTGGTTGAAAAAGACTGGTCCAAAGTAAGGAGAAAGTGATACAAAAAGGTAACAATTACATAGGGATGAGCATATGGAGAAAGTAGAAGTTCAGTAGTTAGGTGAAGATGGGCTACCCCAAAGAGATGGGTTATAGAGAGAGTGTAGGAGACAGCCACACAGTTTGGGAGTGCCAGAGGATAGGAGAGGCTCTGAAGAAGTCCTGGAGGTGAGCATGGAATGAGGTGGTGACGGGGAGCTAGAGAGCAGGAGGTCTTGGAAGGACTTGAGACAAGCTTAGGGATGTAGTCGGGGGAAGAGTTGCAGATGGCTTTGTAGGTTGTTAGTATTTAACTTTTCTTTTTATTGGGCGATTGTAAGCCAGTGGAGGGGATTAGCAGAGATGGGTGGTGGGCAATGATTGGTTGGTAAGGTGGATGAGTCTGGCAGCAGCATTCATGGTGGACTGAAGAGACAACAGCCTCTGTAGAGGTTGGCCAACAAGGAGGTAGGTGTGTAGCCGAGGCGAGAGACAAGGGAGTAAATTGGTAGCTTGGATGCGTCGTTGGTTAAAAAGGGCCGTATTCTGGAAATATGATGGAGGTGAGGATTTGGAAAGTGATTGGATGTGGGGCTGGAAGGAGAAGTCAGAGTCCAGGATTGCACATAACACCCTGGCATGAGGGGACAGACTGCTATAGATCTTGATGGAGAAGTCAGGGGAAGGGACATGGGAGGAGAAGTAGTGTGACATCCATATTGACAATAAATTAGTGATGACGAAGAAGACGGAAAGGGTGAGGTGAAGTGAAGGAGGATAGATTTGGGTGTCATCAGCATAGAGATTGGGTAAGGAAGACCATCCCAAAAGAGGAGAGGGCTCCACTTAATGGAGTTCTGTGCACAGGCGAATACATATTTCCTTTCGTGCTCGCAGAAATTGGGCACTGGCTGATGCACACATATACACACACGTGCATGCCCGCGCACGCATGTGAACCTGTGACAGATGTTGGCTCCAACCAGGCTATTTATACTGGGCCAGTGCTCGGGATCAGCGCTGCTTTGTCTTCAGCCTCCTGTGATTCTGTATTCAGGTTCCAGTTGCTGACCTGGCTTGTCTTGACTGCTCTCTGAACTCTGCCTGCACTAACCTTGGCTTGATTTCTGACCTCCACTTCTGTCTGCTCCATTAGCTCTTGCTTCACTGACCGGTTCCAGACCCAGCTTGTTTCCCGACCACGCACCTGCCCGTGCCCTGTATCCGATCCATCCTGTCTGGGTATGACCTGGCCTGCCTGACTCTGCTACTCTGCCTGCTGTCACCAGTACCTGCCTACCACCCTGCTGTTTCGGCTGACCTACAGTCTGCTACCAGCAACCGTCTTAGCTGCCTGCTGTCGCCAACACCAGTCTGCCTCAGTCTGCTACTGAAGCCTTCTGACGACTTTGCATGCCCAGCTGCTACCAAGGCTTACAGACACTCGTGCCACTCTGTACTCCTGCGCTTCCGGTTTACACTACCAGGGACCCCGAGTCAGAGGTGTAAAGAGGCCAGGCCTTCCTCATGATATCCGGCTCTGTTACCAGGTACGTGATAGTTGGTATTGAAAGCCATGCAAGGTTATTCACTGACTGAGTGAGGAATGGTCAATAGAGTAAAGAAGGGGTCCGAGGACGGAGCCTTGGACCAATACAGTCACCATACAGTCGCAGATTGGCTAGGTATGCGTTACCCTGTAGGAAGTGCTCTACAAACAGCTACTAGAGGGAGTGTATGCAACACCATCTGTCAAATGCACATTATGGCCAAATTGTGGACACCTGACCATCACATCTAGACTATGACCAAGGTTTGTGGACACTTCTCCAAATAATGGGGTTCAGGTGTTTCCAGTGAAGGGTGCCGTTAACCCCGATCTAACTTTGTGACACCAGTTTTTTTTTGGGGGGGGGGGGGGGTCCTTTTCTCTGTGTACAAAGCTAGATCCATAAGGACATGGTTTGACCAGTGGTGTGGAGGAACTCAAGGAACCTGCACAGAGCCCTGACCTTAACCCAACTGAAAACCTATAGGATGGCAGGTCTTCTTTTTCGGCATCATTACCTGACCTCACAAATGTCCTTTTGGCTGAATGGGCATAAACTACGCCAAATACACTCTTGTGGGAAGCCTTCCCAGAGGAGTGGATGCCGTTATGGCCTCAAAAAGGGGCCTCAACTCAATATTTATTATGCCCATGGGTTTTGAAATGGGTTGTCCAACAAGCTCAACCAGGTGACCACAAACTTTTGGCCATAATGTGCATTATAAAATATATGTAACCAACACGGCATAAAACGTGTTCTGAAATATACTGAAATATACACATGGGGCACAGCCCGGAAAGAATGAATGTCTGTACTGAACCATCACCACGTTCTGTATTCCTTTGTACCCTCAAAATCTCCTATTTCAGAGAAATTCTTTAGGATTCTCCAGGTTTATTCAATAAGGCTTAGAACAACATGCAACAACCCATATCAACCAATCAAAATTCATTATGCCCCGATCTGATTACTGTACCCTAAAACCTGATTGGCTGTCACGGGTCTCTGCAGTTTGAAGATAATCACCGACTTTTTATACTGAATTAGTAATTAATACCAGGTGTGTTCATCTTCTGCAGACCCAAGTTCCAATTATCCTGATGAATATTATGTGGATAAATGAAGTGGAGGGGAGTCTGGAATTCATAATGACAGCAAAATCCAGCGGATACAAATCATAGAACAACGGTTTTATTATCCCGCTCTAGCGGTGCATAAAATGTTTGCTATATTGTTAAAAAAAAAAAAATTAGCCTTATTTTATTTTGATTGTACGTTTTACACATAAACCTTTTTTTTTTGTAATTTCAATTCCATTTGTGATTGTGGAAGATTTACCCCCCCCCCCACCCCCCCCCCACCGAACAGCCCAATTTTTGTGACCACAGCACTGCGTTACTTTAACGGACAATTGCACGATCATGCTAGATTATTGGCCTTTTTTACCCCCCACAAATAGAGCTTTCTTTTGGTGGTATTTGATCACCTCTATGTTTTACATTTTTTGCACAAAAATGTGTATATATTTTATACATACATACATTTATATATTTATTTATTTATTTTACTTTCGGCTACAAAACATATCCAGTAAAAAAATGGGGGGGGGGGGGGAATCTAATTTCTACATCAAATTTAGGCCAATTTGTATTTTGTTACATTTTTTTTTTATTTTTATTTTTTTTTTTAACCACTTGCCGCCCGCCCTATTACAAATTGACGGCGGCAAAGTGGTTTCATAATCCTAACCGGACGTCATATGACGCGATTAGGATTATGAGCCGCTGCGCGCCCCCGGGGGCGCGCATCGCGGCGACCGTTGTTGCGGGGTGTCAGTCTGACACCCGGCAACTACGATCTCGGTAAAGAGTCTCCGACGGAGACTCTTTACCATGTGATCAGCCGTGTCCAATCACGGCTGATCACAGTGTAAATGGGAAGAGCCGGTGATCGGCTTTCCCTCACTCGCGTCTGTCAGACGCGAGTAGAGGAGAGCCGATCGGCTGCTCCTCTGACAGGGGGGGTCTGTGCTGATCGATTATCAGCACAGCCCCCCCGAGGATGCCCACACCAGGGACACCACTAGACCACCAGGGAAAAGGTAATAAAAATCCATAATCCTCCCTAGACCACCAGGGTGCCAGTCAGCACAATGGGTGCCAATCAGTGCCCATAATGGATGCCAATCAGTGGCCACAATGGGCATCACTGATTGGCATGCATTATTGTTTGGCACTGATTGGCATCCATTACTATAACACCGATGCCGCCTATGAGTGCCCACCTGTGCCGCCTATGAGTGCCCACCTGTGCCGCCTATCCATGCTCACCTGTGCCGCCTACCCATGCCCACCTGTGCCGCCTACCCATGCCCACCTGTGCCGCCTATCCATGCCCATCCGTGCCGCCCATCTGTGCCAGCTATCAGTGCCAATTTGTGCCACCTATCAGTGTCCGTCCGTGTCGCCCATCCGTGTCGCCCATCCGTGTCGCCCATCCGTGTCGCCCATCAGTGCCGCCTATCAGTGCCACTTCATTGGTGCCACATTGGTGCCCATCAGTGCCACCTTATCAGTGCCCATCAGTGTAGCCCCATCAGTGCCCATCAGTGAAGGAGAAAACGTACTTATTTACAAAGTTTTGAAACTGAAACAAAAAAAAAACATTTTTTTTTTCAAAATTTTCGGTATTTTTTTATTTGTAGCGCAAAAAATAAAAACCGTAGAGGGGATCAAATACCACCAAAAGAAAGCTCTATTTGTGGGAAAAAAAATGATAAAAATTTAATTTGGGTACAGTGTAGCATGACCGCGCAATTGTCATTCAAAGTGCGACAGCGCTGAAAGCTCAAAATTGGTCTGGGCAGGAAGGTGTTTAAGTGCCCGGTATTGAAGTGGTTAACCAAAAATATGTAGCAAAATACAAATTGGTCTAAATTGATGAAGAAATTAGATTCTCCCCCCCCATTTTTTTCTTTTTTTACTGGATATGTTTTGTAGCCGAAAGAAAAAAAAAAAGATATATATTAATATATCACTGATGGGCACAGATAGGTGGCTCAATGGGAGTCACTGATGGGCACAGACTGGCAGCACTGGTGGGCACAGACTGGCAGCACTGTTGAGCACAGATAGGTAGCACAGTGGGCGGCACTGATGGGCACAGGCTGGTGTCATCGATGCGCACAGATAGGTGGCACAGTGGGCGGCACCGATAGGCACAGACTGGCGTCACTGCTGGGCACTGTTGGGGCTGAACTGATAATCAGTGCCCCGATTATCTGTACAGATCCCCCTGTGAGGAAATATCACTGATTGGCTCTCCTCTCCTATTGGACACAGATGATCACATGGGTAAAGAGCCGTGGCGCGCGATCGCAGCTACACATTGGCGCAGTCATATGAGGTCGTCCCAGAACAAGAGCCGGCCCGCCCCGCCCCACTGTCATTTGTCTATATGGCGGACGGGAGGCGGGTAAATAACACAAGTCTTGGTTGTCTAAATGACAGCTGGAAATTGATGGTAAATGTAGTTGGAGAGCTGTGGGGGAGGAGGGGTGGGCATACCACGCATGCCCAAAGTATTCAGAACAGTTTTTTTTTGGCCATGTGCAGCACACCCAACGTTCATAATGGGTTAAAATACACGCCCTCATTTTATAGAACCAGGAAAATCAAAAAAGGTTTACAAATATATCAGTACACCTCAGCGGGGGGCTCAAATATAACCTTTCTGATCTCTGCAGAGGGACCACTGCTTCCACACAGAGAAAAATGATTCTTCTCTGCAGCATGCTGGCAAAAGGACAGGCTTTTCTATTTAGGCTGTTGCTGCTTTCCAATAAAAAAAAATGTATCTAAGACTTCGCACCCCTTTTATTTTCATGCACCTGGAATGTATTCAGCAGATTTAAAACGTAAAGTTCAACTGGGCTTCAATGAAAATATCATCTTACCGATCGTTTGTCTGTGTCGGTCCCTTGCTGGCCTTGTAAACATGCCGTCAGCTTCTTGTGTGTGCTGTGAGAGACTTGCTTCACCAGCTCCAGCCGCTTCTCCACCTGCAGCAAAAAAAAAACAACAAACACGAGTGAATGAACAATATTTTGGTTTCATTCATTGGGATAAGTGGATAGATCGTTCATTCACAGGAGATAGTCATATAGATCGTTCATTCATAGGGATAAGTGGATAGATCATTCATCAGATTGTTCTTTCTATCTGACCATCTCTATAAATGATCTATCAGACTATCCCTATGAATGAAGGAACGCTCTATATAACTATCCCTATGAATGAAGGAACGCTCTATATAACTATCCCTATGAATGAAGGAACGCTCTATATAACTATCCCTATGAATGAAGGAACGCTCTATATAACTATCCCTATGAATGAAGGAACGCTCTATATAACTATCCCTATGAATGAGTCATCTGACTATCCTATGAATGAAGGAACGCTCTGACAGGTGGTTCATTTATAGGGATAGTTGGATAAAGCATTCCTTCATTCATACGGAAAGTCAGATAGTTGGTTCATTCATATTGATAGTGACATAGAGCTTTCATTCATAGGCGATAGTCATATAGAACGTTCATTTATAGGAGATCGTCATATAGAGCATTCCTTCATTCATAGGGATAGTCATATAGAGCGTTCATTTATAGTAGATCGTCATATAGAGCATTCCTTCATTCATAGGGATAGTCATATAGAGTGTTCCTTCATTCATAAGATAGTCATATAGAGCATTCATTCATAGGGATAGTTGGATAAATCATTCCTTCATTCATACGGAAAGTCAGATAGCTGGTTCATTCATAGGGATAGTGATATAGAGCGTTCATTCATAGGGGATAGTCATATAGAGCGTTCCTTCATTCATAGGGATAGTCATATAGAGCGTTCCTTCATTCATAAGATAGATAGTCATATAGAGCGTTCATACACAGGGATAGTCATATAGAGCATTCATTCATAAGGATAGTTGGATAAATCATTCCTTCATTCATACGGAAAGTCAGATAGTTGGTTCATTCATATTGATAGTGACATAGAGTTTTCATTCATAGGCGATAGTCATATAGAGCGTTCATTTATAGTAGATCGTCATATAGAGCATTCCTTCATTCATAGGGATAGTCATATAGAGCATTCATTCATAGGGATAGTTGGATAAATCATTCCTTCATTCATACGGAAAGTCAGATAGCTGGTTCATTCATAGGGATAGTGATATAGAGCGTTCATTCATAGGAGATAGTCATATAGAGCGTTCCTTCATTCATAGGGATAGTCATATAGAGCGTTCCTTCATTCATAAGATAGATAGTCATATAGAGCGTTCATACACAGGGATAGTCATATAGAGCATTCATTCATAAGGATAGTTGGATAAATCATTCCTTCATTCATACGGAAAGTCAGATAGTTGGTTCATTCACAGGGATAGTCATATAGAGCGTTCCTTCATTCATAAGATAGTCATATAGAGCATTCCTTCATTCATAGGGAGAGTAATATAAAGCATTCATTCATTGGGCTAGTCATATAAAGCATTTATTTGTAGGGAACGTCAGATAGTTGGTTTATTCATAGGGATAGACAGATAGTCTGTAAGAACATTCATTTATAGGGATAGCCATATAAATCATTTATTCATTGAGTTAGCTGGGCAGATTGATCATTCATTGATTTACACAGTTAATCAGGTTGAAAAAAGACCATCTAGTTGGATGGAAGTTCACCAGAAGAAGATGCCACAAGGTTGGAGGAGCACAAAGGTCTCCAATGCCTTTGAATGATGGTGGATTGTTAGTTTCATTCACTGGAGACCCCTGATCTCCATCAATTGAAAAACGAATAGAAATGTGCGATTTGTTTCGTACGAATCCGAAATACAAATTTTTATGTTGGGAAGATCGATCATTCACAACGGGTGTACAGACCCGGGAACTCAGCACAGGGATGGTGGGAACCCCTCATAATGGGCAAAGCGGGTGTACAGACCCGGGAACTCAGCATAGAGATGGTGGGAACTCCTCATAATGGGCACAGCGGGTGTACAGACCCGGGAACTCAGCACAGGGATGGTGGGAACTCCTCATAATGGGCACAGCGGGTGTACAGACCCGAGAACTCAGCACAGGGGTGGTGGGAACTCCTCATAATGGGCACAGCGGGTGTACAGACCAGGGAACTCAGCACAGGGATGGGGGGAACCCCTCATAATGGGCACAGCGGGTGTACAGACCCGGGAACTCAGCACAGGGATGGTGAGAACCCCTCATAATGGGCACAGCGCGTGTACAGACCCGGGAACTCAGCACAGGGATGATGGGAACCCCTCATAATGGGCACAGCGCGTGTACAGACCCGGGAACTCAGCACAGGGATGGTGGGAACCCCTCATAATGGGCACAGCGGGTGTACAGACCCGGGGACTCAGCACAGGGATGGTGGGAACCCCTCATAATGGACACAGCGGGTGTACAGACCCGGGAACTCAGCACAGGGATGATGGGAACCCCTCATAATGGGCACAGCGGGTGTACAGACCCGGGAACTCAGCACAGGGGTGATAAGAACCCCTCATAATGGGCACAGCGGGTGTACAGACCCGGGAACTCAGCACAGGGATGGTGGGAACCCCTCATAATGGGCACAGCGGGTGTACAGACCCGGGAACTCAGCACAGGGGTGATGAGAACCCCTCATAATGGGCACAGCGGGTGTACAGACCCGGGAACTCAGCACAGGGATGGTAGGAACCCCTCATAATGGGCCCAGCGGGTGTAGAGGCCCGGGAACTCAGCACAGGGATGGTGGAAACCCCTCATAATGGGCACAGCGGGTGTACAGACCTGGGAACTCAGCACAGGGGTGATGAGAACCCCTCATAATGGGCACAGCGGGTGTACAGACCCGGGAACTCAGCACAGGGATGGTGGGAACCCCTCATAATGGACACAGCGGGTGTACAGACCCGGGAACTCAGCACAGGGATGGTGGGAACCCCTCATAATGGGCACAGCGGGTGTACAGACCCGGGAACTCAGCACAGGGATGGTGGGAACCCCTCATAATGGGCACAGCGGGTGTACAGACCCGGGAACTCAGCACAGGGATGGTGGGAACCCCTCATAATGGGCACAGCGGGTGTACAGACCCGGGAACTCAGCACAGGGATGGTGGGAACCCCTCATAATGGGCACAGCGGGTGTACAGACCCGGGAACTCAGCACAGGGATGGTGGGAACCCCTCATAATGGGCACAGTGGGTGTGCAGACCCGGGAACTCAGCACAGGGATGGTGGGAACCCCTCATAATGGGCACAGCGGGTGTACAGACCCGGGAACTCAGCACAGGGATGGTGGGAACCCCTCATAATGGGCACAGCGGGTGTAGAGGCCCGGGAACTCAGCACAGGGATGGTGGGAACCCCTCATAATGGGCACAGCGGGTGTAGAGGCCCGGGAACTCAGCACAGGGGTGATGAGAACCCCTCATAATGGGCACAGCGGGTGTACAGACCTGGGAACTCAGCACAGGGATGGTGGGAACCCCTCATAATGATAAATTCATCATAACAAACTTTCGTTATTTTAACAAAAAGTTTACGAATCCAACAAAAATACGATTTTTTTAAAAATATGAAACACATTTTTTTTGACAGCGCCCATGTCTAAGAACGATCCACACAATATTTAACAAAGCCAATAAGCCTTCACGTGTCCCGTTATCACCCCCGCTCTTCCACAATAATTTGATCACTTACCTGCAAAAGATCGTCACTCAGGACCTCGGTCTTCTCTGCCCTGAAACGAAATTAAAATAGGAATTAAAATGTATAAAAAATGTTTTAAAATTCTTCATAATCCTAAACAAGTATCAACATGAAAGGATCAGAGTAAAGTCAGCCACAGGCGGACAGTTCAGCAGGGACCGGCTGAGATTCGATCCATCTACCGGCAGGCTGGTTGTACTGAAGTCAATCCTGCTGGATCTTTTAAATACAAAATAACTGCCTGATTACAGCCGCCAGCGGTGATCATTGTGTGTTTTTTTGGCAAGGAACGTCCCCATTGGGAGAACACGATGGTTCCATGGGAGGGAATGGATGGATTGTGGTGGTTGCAGGTTTACTGGTTTTCCTAGAATACTTCTGGACCTTCTAAGCTCAGACCAGCAGAGGGAGGAAACTGCTGGAGGACATTTAAAGCCCAACTCTGCTCAAAAAAAAAATAAGCATAAAGTTTTCCCATCCCGTGGGGCTGTGCCAGCACTGCAGAGGTTAACTGCTAATTTTTTTCAGGGGCCACGAGAATGCTTATGCTCACTTATACTAATACTTCTCTCCAGTGGCAAACGTCGCTCGCCCACGATCCAGCGGTGGACTGTTCCTGACGTCCTCACGTTCCAGGGCAGGAACAGTTCATTGCACAAAACAACGGGAGGCCGGATAAGGAGCCACAGAGACTGGTCTTGTGCAGGGATAAAATTGGAGGATCAGGTAAGTATATCTTCTTTCAGGTAAGTATATCTCCTGCCCCCTTATAACAAAACCCCAAATTAACCCTTGCGGTGGCGGATGCAGTCACAGCGCGGGGGATGTAAAACATCAGACCAGCAGAAGGAGCAGTGAGGGGAGGAGACTGTTAGAGGCCATTCACAACATCAGATCATCAGATGGAGCAGTGCAGGGAAGAGGCTGCTGGAAGAAGACAGTTACAGCATCCAAACATCAGAGGGAGCAGCGAGGAGGAAGAAACTGCTAGAGGACATTCAGACCAGCAGAGGGAGCAGGGAAGGGGAGATGATGGTTGGAAGACATTTTTCACAGCATCGGATCAGCAGATGGAGCAGTACACTGAAGAAGCTGCTGGAAGACAGTTACAACATTAGACCATCAGAGGGAGCTGTGAGGGGAGGAAAGCACTAGAGGACATTCAGACCAGCAGATGGAGTAGTGAGGGGAGGAGACTGCTGGAGGCCATTCACAGCATCAGATGGAGCAGTGCAGGGAAGAGGCTGATGGAAGACAGTTACAGCCATCAGAACATCAGAGGGAGCAGCAAGGGGAGGAAAGTGCTAAAGGACATTCAGACCAGGAGAAGGTGTAGGGAAGGGAAGAGACTGCTGGAGGCCATTCACAGCATAAGATCAGCAGATGAAGCAATGCAGGGAAGAGGCTGCTGGAAGACAGTTACAACATTAGACCATCAGAGGGAGCTGTGAGGGGAGGAAAGTTGTAAAGGACATTTAGACCAGCAGAGGGAGCAGGGAGGAGAGGTGACTGCTGGAGGCCATTCACAGCATTGGATCAGCAGATGGAGCAATGCAGGGAAGAGGCTGCTGGAAGAAGACAGTTACAGCATCATAAATCCTAGCCGGTTAGTGGGCCCTGAGGACAGGGTTGATGACCACTGTGCTAGAGGACATTCAGACCAGCAGATGGAGTAGTGAGGGGAGGAGACTGCTGGAGGCCATTCGGAGCATCAGATGGAGCAGTGCAGGGAAGAGGCTGATGGAAGACAGTTACAGCATCCAAACATAAGAGGGAGCACCAAGGGGAGGAAACTGCTAGAGGACATTCAGACCAGCAGAGGGAGCAGGGAGGGGAGGCGACTGCTGGAGGCCATTCATAGCATTGGATCAGCAGGTGGAGCAGTGCAGGGAAGAGGCTTTCTGGAAGACAGTTACAACGTTGGACCATCAGAGGGAGCTGTGAGGGGAGGAAAGCGCTAGAGGACATTCAGACCAGCAGAGAGGGGAGGAGACCGCTGGAGGCCATTCACAGAACACCATCATCATGACCTTGTGGGTGGGGCAATGACACAAACTACTGCAGGAACCCCAAAAGATCAGAAATCCCCAGGCATCAGTGTCCACCCAAACCTAAAATACAACATATGTGCAGTAGTGACCTGAAACGGCCATCGTAGGATAATTAGGTAAGACAGATGCGGTCTTAGGCCCCAAGATGAAGAAGACTCCAGTTTGCATGCACGCTATCAGATTGGTAGTGCATGCTGGGATTTGTAGTTCCACTGCAGCTGCGGGGTCATTAATTGTGGGTTCAAACAGCTCTACCTAGGTCGTACTTTACACCGCCGACAGGAAAACGCCTTTTTCCAGGAATTGTTCCTGTGAAAGGGAGATTGAAAACGGAGGAAAATCTCATCTGTTCACACCACATTCATATATATTGATCCCTCTCCCCTGCCGGGTACCCTGTGACCCCTCTGGATGAAATTATGAAAACTGAACCTCATGTATGGAATTATCTACAACAACAACAAAATCTGCACATAAAACAAATCACATACAGTGCCTTGCGAAAGTATTCGGCCCCCTTGAACTTTTCAACCTTTTGCCACATTTCAGGCTTCAAACATAAAGATATAACATTTAAATTTTTTGGAAGAATCACCAACAAGTGGGACACAATTGTGAAGTGGAACGAAATCTATTGGATATTTTAAACTTTTTTAGCAAATAAAAAACTGAAAAGTGGTGCGTGCAAAATGATTCGGCCCCCTTTACTTTCAGTGCAGCAAACTCACTCCAGAAGTTCAGCGAGGATCTCTGAATGATCCAATGTTGTCCTAAATGACTGATGGTGGTAAATAGAATCCACCTGTGTGTAATCAAGTCTCTGTATAAATGCACCTGCTCTGTGATAGTCTCAGGGTTCTGTTGAAAGCGCAGAGAGCATCATGAAGACCAAGGAACACACCAGGCAGGTCCGTAATACTGTTGTGGAGAAGTTTAAAGCCGGATTGGGATACAAAAAGATTTCCCAAGCTTTAAACATCCCAAGGAGCACTGTGCAAGGGATCATTTTGAAATGGAAGGAGTATCAGACCACTGCAAATCTACCAAGACCTGGCCGTCCCTCTAAACTTTCAGCTCAGACAAGGAGAAGACTGATCAGAGATGCAGCCAAGAGGCCCATGATCACTCTGGATGAACTGCAGAGAACTACAGCTGAGGTGGGAGAGTCTGTCCATAGGACAACAATCAGTCGTACACGGCACAAATCTGCCCTTTATGGAAGAGTGGCAAGAAGAAAGCCATTTCTCAAAGATATCCATAAAAAGTCTCGTCTAAAGTTTGCCACAAGCCACCTGGGAGACACACCAAACATGTGGAAGAAGGTGCTCTGGTCACATGAAACCAAAATCCAACTTTTTGCCCACAATGCAAAACGATATGTTTGGTGTAAAAGCAACACAGCTCATCACCCTCAACACACCATCCCCACTGTCACACATGGTGGTGGCAGCATCATGGTTTGGGCCTGCTTTTCTTCAGCAGGGACAGGGAAGATGGTTAAAATTGAGGGGAAGATGGATGCAGCCAAATACAGGACCATTCTGAATGAAAACCTGTTGGAGTCTGCAAAAGACCTGAAACTGGGACGGAGATTTATCTTCCAACAAGACAATGATCCCAAACATACAGCAAAATCTACAAAGGAATGGTTCACAAATAAACGTATTCAGGTGTTAGAATGGCCAAGTCAAAGTCCAGACCTGAATCCAATCGAGAATCTGTGGAAAGAGCTGAAAACTGCTGTTCACAAACGCTCTCCATCCAACCTCACTGAGCTCCAGCTGTTTTGCAAAGGAAGAATGGGCAAGAATTTCAGTCTCTCGATGTGCAGAACTGATAGAGACACCCCAAGCGACTTGCAGCTGTAATCGCAGCAAAAGGCGGCCCTACAAAGTATTAACACAAGGGGGCCGAATCATTTTGCACGCCCCACTTTTCATTTTTTTTATTAGTTAAAAAAAGTTTCAAAAATCAAATAGATTTCATTCCACTTCACAATTGTGTCCCACTTGTTGGTGATTCTTCACAAAAAATAAACATTTTATATCTTTATGTTTGAAGCCTGAAATGTGGCGAAAGGTTGAAAAGTTCAAGGGGGCCGAATACTTTTCGCAAGGCACTGTAACTGCAAAAGGCATATTAGAAAGCTTACCCCGAAATAAAAATACTAATAATGGAGACCCAATGCCTTCAACAGTCAGGAACATCTGGAAAAAAAAATATCACAGACCCCCCCTGTACTCTTCCCTGCAGGACTGGCACAGAACCTCAGCACTCATTCCTCCAGGACCAGCACAGACCTCATGCATTAATTCCTTCCAGGACCAACACAGACCCCCAGCACTCCTCCCTCCAGGGCCGGCACAGACCCCCCCAGCACTCCTGCCTCCAGGGCCGGCACAGACCTCCAGCACGCTTTCCTCCAGGACCGGCACAGACCTCCAGCACGCTTTCCTCCAGGACCGGCACAGACCTCCAGCACGCTTTCCTCCAGGACCAACACAGACCTCATGCATTAATTTCTTCCAGGACCAACACAGACCCTCAGCACTCATTCCTCCAGGGCCAGCACAGACCCTCAGCACTCCTCCCTCCAGGGCCGGCACAGACCCCCAGCACGCTTTCCTACCGGACCAACACAGACCCTCAGCACTAATTCCTCCAGGGCCAGCACAGACCTCATGAATTCATTTCTTCCAGGGCCGGCACAAACCCCCAGCACTAATTCCTCCAGGGCTGGCACAAACCTCCAGCACTCATTCCTCCAGGGCTGGCACAAACCTCCAGCACTCATTCCTCCAGGGCCGGCACAAACCTCCAGCACTCATTCCTCCAGGGCCGGCACCGACCCTCAGCACTCCTCCCTCTAGGGCCGTCACAAACACACCCCTCCTCCCTCTAGGGCCGTCAAAAACACACCCCTCCCTCCAGGCATGGCACAGACCCAGCACCCCTCCCTCCAGGCACGGCACAGACCCAGCACCCCTCCCTCTAGGGCCGCCACAGACCCAGCCCCCCTCCCTCTAGGGCCGCCACAGACCCAGCCCCCCTCCCTCTAGGGCCGCCACAGACCCAGCCCCCCTCTCCCTCTAGAGCCACCACAGACCCAGCCCCCCTCCCTCTAGGGCCGCCACAGACCCAGCCCCCCTCCCTCTAGGGCCGCCACAGACCCAGCCCCCCTCCCTCTAGGGCCGCCACAGACCCAGCCCCCCTCCCTCTAGGGCCGCCACAGACCCAGCCCCCCTCCCTCTAGGGCCGCCACAGACCCAGCCCCCCACAGACCCAGCCCCCCTCCCTCTAGGGCCGGCACAGACCCAGCACCCCTCCCTCTAGGGCCGGCACAGACCCAGCACCCCTCCCTCTAGGGCCGGCACAGACCCAGCACCCCTCCCTCTAGGGCCGGCACAGACCCAGCACCCCTCGATCCAGGTCTACTCATGGATTTCTCCAAATGATTTCCCCTCTTTGTATTTAACTACAAGCTTTTTGGCGACTCCCAGACTAATTAAAAAGAAATGTTCTCTTAAAAGCTCAATCCCCCTCCCCACTGATACTTACCTTTTCCTGTGCTTCCTCAACGCTCTGCTTACCCTTCAAAGCCTCAAGTCTTATCCCTGTGTAAGGTCTTACAAGAAGCTTACAAAGGGTTAATGGCCTCCCCCCATGTGACTGGGTTCAAGCATGGGGATTGGCTACTCCACAAACACTGCCCTCCCATATCTAGAATAATGAACAGTGCCCCCTCTGTCTGGGTTAGGCATTTCCTTCATCTAACATCTATAGTATATACAAAAACGTGCACTAATCCCCTTTACTCAAAAAAAAATAAAAAATAATATATAGGCAATTGAAAACCTACTACAGGATTCTTCTAAAAAAATAAAATAAAAAAACCACCCCAGTGAGTAGAGCTATCACACAGCTGGTGAATGTAATAACAAAGACACCCAGGGTCAGCTACAGAGAAGAGCCCCGTCCTCCCGGACACCCCTGGGCCCTGGCCTAGTGCGACTATTTAAAAATCTTGCCACGGCTGGCAATTAGAGCAGATTATGAAATATCAGCGCTTCGCCGCGGGAGCCGGGGTAATTCCTCTACCATGCCATGACAGCGGAGAGCGCTGCAGGCGGTTCCATATCACAGTCCAGCACGCTTCTTACAAATGTCTAAATGGAGAGGAAAGAAAAAAATAAATAAAAAAATCAGGTCTGCCCCGGGAAACACGGCAAGCGCTAGACGTACAGACACACAAAAAGGAGACAAAAAAAACCTGCGTATCCCTGGGAAGGATGGGAAGCCTGGACACACGTACCTCCCCTGCCCCTAGGAGAAGGCAAAATGCATTAGTATATATTTAGGACTAATCTGTCCGAATCACTGGAGGGAAAAACGCAGGAAACGCATCGAGATTTGCGCAAGAAAGAAAAAAAAAACGTGACTTTTTCACCTCTTCTGCAAAGTCCAAGTCACGTGGCCTGGTTGTGCAGCTGTATGGAGAGGGTCTTATCTAAACGGATCAGTCCATTCAAAAACAAATATTTTTCAGTGTCTGGAGGATGCTGCCGGTCGAAACCTTCCAATGTTTTCTTACTTCTCCTGGGTGCTCCGGTGTCTGGATTTCCGTGGTTGTACCGCACACTGAAGGCCGATGGCAGAGGTTCCCAGGTGGATTTTGATTTTCTTTTACATTATGGCGGGTGGGACAACACCACCTTAAGACAGGCGGTAACAACTAAAGCCACCAAGGTCCATGGAACAACCAACCAAACCATTTAAAAAAGGCAGGTGGAAACTCTAAGGCTTCCAAGATGGGCAGGACCACGCAAGGTCAGCAGGAAACCCCAACGTCCCTACAGCAGGAACATTAAAAGGCTCCAAGGTCGGTGGAAACACCCAAAACATGCGGGGGGGGGTGAACCCACAAACCAGACAGGAACAACCAAAGCCTCCAAGGTGGATGGAAACAAAGGCGCAAAAAAAAAAAAAAAGTAGATGGAAGCCCCAAAGCCTCCAAGGTTGGTGGAAAGGGGGGGGGGGGGGGGGGACCAGGCAGAATCAGCCAAAGCCACCAAGGTGGATGGAAGCAACCACAGCCTCTGGAAAAAGGTAAAAAATGGAAACACCCAAAGCCTCCAAGGTGGGTGGAAACACCTAAACCATCCAAGACAGTGGGGGAAAGCAGGCAGAAACACCACAACTGTGGTGCGACAACACTTCCAAAAGGTGAGTGGAAACACCCAAAGCCTTGCTTGATAGGGGAAGGAACACCCAAAGCCTCCATGGGGGGGGGACACCCAAAGCCTCCATGGGGGGGGGGGGGGACACCCAAAGCCTCCATGGGGGGGGGGGGGGGGACACCCAAAGCCTCCATGGGGGGGGGGGGGACACCCAAAGCCTCCATGGGGGGGGGGACACCCAAAGCCTCCATGGGGGGGGGGACACCCAAAGCCTCCATGGGGGGGGGAACACCCAAAGCCTCCATGGGGGGGGGAGGAACACCCAAAGCCTCCATGGGGGGGGGAGGAACACCCAAAGCCTCCATGGGGGGGGAGGAACACCCAAAGCCTCCATGGGGGGGGGGAGGAACACCCAAAGCCTCCATGGGGGGGGGGAGGAACACCCAAAGCCTCCATGGGGGGGGGGAGGAACACCCAAAGCCTCCATGGGGGGGGGGGGAGGGGCACCCATAGCCTCCATGGGGGGGAGCAACACCCATAGCCTCCATGGGGGGGAGCAACACCCATAGCCTCCATGGGGGGGAGCAACACCCATAGCCTCCATGGGGGGGAGCAACACCCATAGCCTCCATGGGGGGGAGCAACACCCATAGCCTCCATGGGGGGGAGCAACACCCATAGCCTCCATGGGGGGGAGCAACACCCATAGCCTCCATGGGGGGGAGCAACACCCATAGCCTCCATGGGGGGGAGCAACACCCATAGCCTCCATGGGGGGGAGCAACACCCATAGCCTCCATGGGGGGGAGCAACACCCATAGCCTCCATGGGGGGGAGCAACACCCATAGCCTCCATGGGGGGGAGCAACACCCATAGCCTCCATGGGGGGGAGCAACACCCATAGCCTCCATGGGGGGGAGCAACACCCATAGCCTCCATGGGGGGGAGCAACACCCATAGCCTCCATGGGGGGGAGCAACACCCATAGCCTCCATGGGGGGGGAGCAACACCCATAGCCTCCATGGGGGGGGAGCAACACCCATAGCCTCCATGGGGGGGAGCAACACCCATAGCCTCCATGGGGGGGAGCAACACCCATAGCCTCCATGGGGGGGGAGGAACACCCATAGCCTCCATGGGGGGGGGAGGAACACCCATAGCCTCCATGGGGGGGGAGGAACACCCATAGCCTCCATGGGGGGGGAGGAACACCCATAGCCTCCATGGGGGGGGAGGAACACCCATAGCCTCCATGGGGGGGGGGGAACACCCATAGCCTCCATGGGGGGGGGAGGAACACCCATAGCCTCCATGGGGGGGGGAGGAACACCCATAGCCTCCATGGGGGGGGAGGAACACCCATAGCCTCCATGGGGGGGGAGGAACACCCATAGCCTCCATGGGGGGGGAGGAACACCCATAGCCTCCATGGGGGGGGAGGAACACCCATAGCCTCCATGGGGGGGAGGAACACCCATAGCCTCCATTGGGGGGGAGGAACACCCATAGCCTCCATGGGGGGGGAGGAACACCCATAGCCTCCATGGGGGGGGGAGGAACACCCATAGCCTCCATGGGGGGGGAGGAACACCCATAGCCTCCATGGGGGGGGGAGGAACACCCATAGCCTCCATGGGGGGGGAGGAACACCCATAGCCTCCATGGGGGGGGGAGGAACACCCATAGCCTCCATGGGGGGGGGAGGAACACCCATAGCCTCCATGGGGGGGGAGGAACACCCATAGCCTCCATGGGGGGGGGAGGAACACCCATAGCCTCCATGGGGGGGGGAGGAACACCCATAGCCTCCATGGGGGGGGAGGAATACCCATAGCCTCCATGGGGGGGAGGAACACCCATAGCCTCCATGGGGGGGAGGAACACCCAAAGCCTCCATGGGGGGGGGGGGGGACACCCAAAGCCTCCATGTGGGGGGGACACCCAAAGCCTCCATGTGGGGGGGACACCCAAAGCCTCCATGGGGGGGGGGGGGACACCCAAAGCCTCCATGGGGGGGGGGGACACCCAAAGCCTCCATGGGGGGAGGGGAACACCCAAAGCCTCCATGGGGGGGAGGGGAACACCCAAAGCCTCCATGGGGGGGGAGGGGAACACCCAAAGCCTCCATGGGGGAGGGAAACACCCAAAGCCCCCATGGGGGGGGGGGGGACACCCAAAGCCTCCATGTTTAGTTCCAATTATCAGTGCAGCATATCAAGCCCCATCAGTGCAGACTATCAGTGCCCATCAGTGCAGCCTCATCTGTGCCCATCAGTGCCACCCATTGGTGCCCATCAGTGCAAACCTATTAGTGTCCATCAGTGCAGCTCATAAGTGCCACCTCATTGGTTCCCATCAGTGCAAACCTATCAGTGCCGCCTCATCGTGCCCATCAGTGCCACCTATCAGTGTCACCACATCGGTGCCCATCAGTGCAGCCCATCAGGGCCCATCGGTGAAAAACCGAGAAAAAAAAAAAAAAAAGACTTATTTACCACATTTTGAAACAGAAACCAAGACGCTCTTTTTTTCCCCAGAATTTTCGGTCTTTTTTATTTTTTTAAGCAAAAAAATTAGAAACCCAGCAGTGATTAAATACCACCATAATAAAGCTCTATTTGTGTGAAGAAAATGATAACAATCTCCTATGTGTACAGTGTTACATGACCGCGTAATTGTCATTCAAAGTGTGAGAACGCTGAAAGCGGAGACCTGGCCTGGGCAGGGAGGGGGGAGGGGGGGGGTCACAGTGCCCGGTATTGAAGGGGTTAAACTTCATCTTTAATAAAACCCGTCATCAGCTTATCACGCCGATCTGACTTTGGGGACAAGAAGGGAATATTTTTTTTCTGTGAAGGTGGAACTGGCGTTTTTCTCTGAAGCGGCGACCTAAAAATGCACGACGGGAGACGCAGCGCAGCGACATCCTGTCCCCCTCGCTTAGTTTCAGACGGAGACCCCCCCCCCCCCCCCGTTTTTCCCAGAATGCTCGGTCCTCCTGCAGGCAGAGCGCGCACACACACAGCGAGGAGCCCCCCCCCGCCCCCCGCACAGCGGCAGCCTCTGCCTTCACGGCCGTCCGGGCTGATTGCATGTGACAGGAGATGCGAAGGAAGGATCGTTCTCTGGGATGGCGGCAGAGTTTCCTCCTGCGTGCGCACATGATGGGGGGGGGAGGGGAGAGGGGCTCCGCACTGCTTAAACGCAGAATATTCTACGCTCGTCTCCCTGAAACAATTCACATCCAATTTAGAAAGCTGTGAAATCCGCAGACAGATAACAAAACACGTTTATACAAGACGACGCTTTATATACAACCAATACAAGTACCCGAGTGATGTCTTTATATTGGCTTCCTACATCCAGTCTGAGCTCTGCTGTAATTGGACCTGTGATCGGGCATTTCTCATATTAAAAATGGATGCAGAGATTGCAGGATGCGCCCCCCCCGACAACACCTTCACCTGCTTTTCTCTCAAGAAGGACGGCACCAGGTTTGTTCAGGCATCACCCAGAGTCGCCATCCGCTTCCTGGACTCAGGTGCCGACTCAAAAAATGACATGGGCGTGCAAATCCTGGTGCCTGTGCAGTTCTTGTCTGTGTTCACAAATGTCTGACACAGGATCAGCCCCCTGCTGCAGCTTCTCACCTTGCTACAAAGTTACAATGTACAGTCTGATCACTGGGGGGAGGGGAGACTGAGGAAATGACTCCTCCTCCTCCTACAATGTTACAATGTACAGTCTGATTTGGAAGAGGGGAGACTGAGGAAATGTCTCCTTCTGCCTGCAGCATACTGATGACATCATCTCAGCCCAGGCGGAGTCACTGAACTCAATGATGGGGTTTTAAAGCTGAACTCCAAAAAAAAAAAAATATATATCTAACCCCCCCCGCAGCAAACCCTACAGACACGAATCTGCGTTTCCCTATTGCCCTATTATAGCAATGATCTCTAGCAGTTTCATATAATGTGTCCCCAGTTTGTGACTGCCCCTTTAAGAAGGTTACCAGCCTCTAACATCTCTTGTATCATGTCCGCAGGTCTCTGACCATCTCTTGTATCATGTCCGCAGGTCTCTGACCGTCTCTTGTATCATGTCCGCAGGTCTCTGACCGTCTCTTGTATCATGTCCGCAGGTCTCTGACCGTCTCTTGTATCATGTCCGCAGTGTCTGACCGTCTCTTGTATCATGTCCGCAGGTCTCTGACCATCTCTTGTATCATGTCCGCAGGTCTCTGACCATCTCTTGTATCGTGTCCGCAGGTCTCTGACCATCTCTTGTATCGTGTCCGCAGGTCTCTGACCATCTCTTGTATCGTGTCCGCAGGTCTCTGACCATCTCTTGTATCATGTCCTCAGTCTCTGACCATCTCTTGTATCATGTCCGCAGTCTCTGACCATCTCTTGTATCAGGTCTGCAGTCTCTGACCATCTCTTGTATCATGTCCGCAGTCTCTGACCATCTCTTGTATCATGTCTGCAGTCTCTGACCATCTCTTGTATCATGTCCGCAGTCTCTGACCATCTCTTGTATCAGGTCTGCAGTCTCTGACCATCTCTTGTATCATGTCCGCAGTCTCTGACCATCTCTTGTATCATGTCCGCAGTCTCTGACCATCTCTTGTATCATGTCCGCAGTCTCTGACCATCTCTTGTATCATGTCCGCAGTCTCTGACCATCTCTTGTATCATGTCCGCAGTCTCTGACCATCTCTTGTATCATGTCCGCAGTCTCTGACCATCTCTTGTATCATGTCCTCAGTCTCTGACCATCTCTAGTATCATGCCTATAGTCTTTGACTATATCCTGCTGTGCTGAGGCGGCAGTCGTTAAAATGGAGTTGCTCCCTCTGTGGCTATACCACCCTTCGCTCTCCTGTGAAGGTTCTCCAAAAGATTTCGAGGGTCTCTGTGGGAATTTTCACCCAACATGCGAGGTCAGGTACTGATGTTATGCAAGAAGACCTGGCTCACCATTGGCGTTCCGAATCATCCGAAAGGTGTTTACTAAGGTTGGAGGTCAGGACATCTGTTCCTCCACACCGAACTGGTCAAGCCATGTCTTTGAAGACGGCAGCTTCTTTTTAACGACCACGGGGAGAGCAGGTGCAGGTCTATAAAGACATGGCTTCACCAGTTTGGTGTGGAAGAACTTAAAATGTCCAGACCTCAACCCTACTAAACACCTTTGGGATGAATTGGAACACCAATGGCGGGCCAGGTCTTCTCATCCTACAATAGGACCGGACCTCACAAATGGTGACAAATTCCCACAAAGACCTCACAAAATCTTGTGGAAAGCCTTCCCAGAAGAGTGAAGGGTGGCAAAACTTTAAAGACGGCAGCTTCTTTTTAACGACCATGGGGAGAGGAGGTGCAAGTCTATAAAGTTATACCATCCTTCACTCTTCTGGGAAGGTGTCATGGTTATGCAATAGAGTTGGTCTGCTTACCTGTTTCCATGTGTTCATCTCTAGAGACCAGCCGACCCTCACCTGACTGCTTTTGTAATCCATCCTCTGGCATGACTCCACCCTAGCTCCTATCAGAGAACTCTATATTAACCTGTGCACTGCAGGCCAACCCTGCTGATCAACCATTGTGTATTCCTTTGTGTGTTTAGCTTCCTGTTACCTGCCGTGTGCTCTTCTGTTTTTCCGTAACTGACTTTGGCGTGTCTTTGACTATCTCCGTTTGCCTGTGATCCTGACCTTTTCGCGTGTCCCTGACTATTCCTGTCTGCTTGTGGCCCCCAACCTTGGCTTTGTCCCTCACCATCCCTATCCTCCTGTTGCCTACTGTGGGTGTGAGCTGGGGGACCCTGGGGGTCGCGACCTGGAGCCAGTTGCAGCCAAGTCCATCCTCACCACTCGAGGCTCTGGTGAACACCTGCTGGCTCTTAGACTCTGCGCCCCAGGGAATCTTGCGCTATAACCCCCCGGTGGGACCTGTCTCCCGTCCGCAGCAGTCAGCCGTAGGGTCCACAACCTTGCGGTGCACTCCTGATCCCTACAGTGTGCATCTGTCACCTGGCTTTAAAGGTGACCTGACAGAAGGCTTTCCACAAGATTTTGGGAGGTATTTGTGGGAAATTTGTCTCCATTTGTAAGGTCCGGTTCTATTGTTGGATGAGAAGACCTGGCCCACCATTGGTGTTCCAATTCATCCCAAAAAGGTGTTCAGTAGGGTTGAGGTCAGAGCTGGCTTTGTAGGCCAATACTCACTTCACCTCTTCTCCAGGTGCGAAGAACCCAACATGAAGTCTAATGCCCGACACACCCCACTAAAATATGTCCGTCGTCCACACCCTTCACCATATTATGTTGCTCAAAAGAAACTTATCAGGATAAAATAAGACCGACTTGTTTTTAAAGATGCAGTCTATGGGGTTTTATCTTCATCCTCCCTAAAAGTGGCCCTTCACATAACAGAGAACCCACCAATTCTCCTTCTACTGGCCAATTTTGGTGCGTTTCTCTGGTACCTTTTTGTGACAGATTCCCACTTAAAAAAAAAAAAAAAAAAATTCCACCTAGGTGAGAATCATGTCAATCCCCCCCCCCCCAAGGAGTGGACTGACCGGTCGGGCACTTCGGCTGTGGCCCGAGGGCCCGGCTGAGGAAGGGGAGGGGCCCCGTCTCCTGCTGGAACTCAGGCAAAACAAACATCTTGCGGCCACGGCGTCATTACTGGGCATCTGCGCAAGTACATACCTCGGTGCACTGGGCCCGCAAACTTTGAGTAATTGCTTCTTCTACCCAGGAGGGCCCCAGTGGGTTCCCCTGGTACCTGCCTCTCGAGTCAGTTTCGGTTGTGTGGGAGATCTGGATTAGCACCTCTCTGCCACCGAGTTATGCCTCTGTGTCGATCCCTTGGCTCAAGCACTTTTGAAGCAACCTCTGTGTACTTCTAATGTTGTCATTCCATAGTAGAATACTAACTTTCTTGCTATAAACGACACCCCTGAAGAAGGAGAATTGTATACCCACTCCGAAACGCGTTGGGTGCAATAAATACTAGTTTATTACTTGTTGTTTCCTTTTGGATGACAGCACTGTAACATGCGTTTTTATATGCTTTGTATACGTTTTGTATTTTCATACTTCAATAAATCATTTTTCACATTCATAGTGAGATAACTTTTATAATAATCATTTTATTTTGTGCCTTAAAAGTCTGTCACCAGGGGGTTTTGTTTCAATTTTTGTAACATTGGATGTGGCACATTTATATGCCCAACAATAACCAACTTACTTTTGTGAGTGACAAGAAGAAAAAGTCATAAGAAGTCCTGTTTGTAGTTTGTGAGAAGCCATGTGGGGGAGGGGGCAGCAAACATGTGGAAGAAGGTGATCTGGTCAGAGGAGACCAAGAAATTTAACTTTTTGGCCTAAAAGCAAAACGCTATGTGTGGGGGAAACTAACACTGCCCATCCCCCCGAACACACCATCCCCACCGTGAGACATGGTGGTGGCAGCATCATGTGGTGGGGATGGTTTTCTTCAGCAGGGACAGAGAAGCTGGTCAGAGGTGATGGGAAGATGGATGGAGACAAATACAGGACAATCTTAGAAGAAAACCTGTTAGCCCTTGTACACACCGTCGGACATTCCGACAACCAAATCTGTCTGATTTTTTCCCGAAGGATTTTGCCCGAAACTGTTGCATACACACGGGTCGGACAAAGTTGTCGGAAAATCCGATTGTTCAGAACGTGATGACGTAATTTCGTTACTATGGGACTACGTTCAGGCTAGTAGCCAATAGCTTTGGTGTAGGAATTTGATCTGAGCATGCGTGGCACTTTGTCCGATCGGAATTCTCTACACATGATCGGACCATGTTGTCGGAAAATTTTACCGACAAGTTGGAAAACTTGGCCCGTCAGATACTCCGGACGGAAACAGTCCGATGGAGACCACACACAGTCGGATTATCCGACAAAACAGTCCGATCGGACACATTCCGTCGGAATCTCCGACCGTGTGTGTACGGGGCTTAGAGTCTGCAGAAGACTTGAGACCGGGGCGGAGGTTCACCTTCCAGCAGGACAACGACCCGAAACATCCAGCCAGAGCTACAATGGAATGGTTTACATCAAAGCATATTCATGTGTTAGAATGGCCCAGTCACAGTCCAGACCTAAATCCCATTGAGAATCTGTGGCAAGACTGGAAAATTGCTGATCACAGACGCTCTCCATCCAATCTGACAAGAGCTTGACATATTTTACAAAGAAGAAGAATGGGCAGAAATGTCCTCTCTAGATGTGCAAAGCTGGTAGAGACACCCCCAAAAAGACTTGTAGAGAAAGAGGGTTCTACAAAGTATTGACTCCGGGGGGCGCCATACAAATGCCCCTCCCCCCCACACTTTTCACATATTTATTTGTATCATTTATCATTTTCCTTCCACTTCACAATTATGTGACACTGTGTTGGTCTATCACAGGGATATGCCCGGGGTGGACTGACAACTCATGGGGCCCCTGGACAATAGGAGATTATGGGGCCCCAGGCAATTAAAGTTTATGGGGCCACACAGTATACAAAAACACACACACACACACAGTATACAATCACACAGAATACACATACATGTACACAAAGTATACACAGACATGTTTCTATTGGCTGAGAAGGTACTGGAGAGGATTTTTACATACTGTCCCTGGTTTTACTGAGGCTGGCAACCCTGATGGGGCCCCCTAGTGGCCCAGGGCCCTCGGGCAGTGCCCGAGTGGCTGAATGGTCAGTCCGCCCCTGGATATGCCATTAGCGGACCTCCAGCTGTTGCAGAACTACAAGTCCCATGAGGCAAAGCAAGACTCTGACAACCACAAGCATGACACCCAGAGGAAGAGGCATGATGGGACTTGTAGTTTTGCAACAGCTGGAGGTCCGCTAATTGCATTTTCCTGGTCTATCACAATAAAATCCCAATAAGATACATTTATGTTTCTGGTTGTAACATGACAAAAAAAAAAAAAATTGAAAATTTCAAGGGGTATAAATACTTTTTTTTTTTTTTTTTTTTTTTTTAAAGGCTCTGTAAATCTTTCCAGAGGTCAAGTGGATAACAATTGACCTGGAAAGGAACTAGCCTAACGTTTGTTTTTGCTGCTGTTCACAGAACAAATGTACATTAGATTGTAAGCTCTTCTGAGCAGGGCCCTCTTAACCACTTTCAGACCGGACCAATTTGCTGGTCAAAGACCAGACCACTTTTTGCGATTCGGCACTGCGTCGCTTTAACTGACAAATGCGCAGTCGTGCGACGTGGCTCCCAAACAAAATTGACGTCCTTTTTTCCCCCACAAATAGAGCTTTCTTTTGGTGGTATTTGATCACCCCTGCGGTTTTTATTTTTTGCGCTATAAACAAAAATAGAGCGACAATTTTGAAAAAAAAAACACATTATTTTTTACTTTTTGTTATAATAAATATCCCCCAAAAATATATAAAAAAAACATTTTTTTCCCTCAGTTTAGGCCGATACGTATTCTTCTACATATTTTTGGTAAAAAAAAAAAAAAAATCGCAATAAGTAATTAATAATTATTGATTGGATTGCGCAAAAGTTATAGCGTTTACAAAATAGGGGATAGTTTTATAGCATTTTTATTAATAATTTTTTATTATTATTTTTTTTTTTTACTAGTAATGGCGGCGATCTGCGATTTTTATTGTGACTGCGACATTGTGGGGGACCCATCGGACATTTTTGACACATTTTTGGGACCATTGTCATTTATACAGTAATCACTGCTATATAAATGCAGTGATTCCTGTGTAAATGACACTGGCAGTGAAAGGGTTAACCATTGGGTGGCAGTGTAGGGGTTAAGTGTTCCTAGGGGTGTGTTACTAACTGTGGGGGGGGTTGGGCTTTCATTTAGTGTACACTGATCTCTGCTCCAATCACATGGAGCAGAGATCAGCGTCACTAGTTGCTAGGCAGAATGGAAAAATGTTGTTTACACGGCATTTCCTCCATTCGGCCGCTCCGTGAGACGATCGCGGGGAGACGACTCACGGGGGTCCCGACCAGCGCGGGAGCGCGCCGCCGGCGGCGCGCTCCCGATGGCAGGGCGGCACCGAATATTGGACGTACCTGTACACCAATATGCCTGCCCGTGCCATTCTGTCGACGTACATCGTCGTGCACTGGTCGGGAAGTGGTTAATCCTCTTGTATTTTATTGTATTATAACTGTATTGTCTCCTTTTTATATTGTAAAGCGCTGCGTAAACTGCTGGCGCTATACAAATCCTGTATAATAATAATAATAATAATAATAATAATAATAATAATAATAATAATAATAATACTACATGTATTTCCTTATATTCTGCCATAAGCCATTACCACTTTTTTTTTTTTCTTTCAGCAGTGACAACAATGGACCAATGTGGCTCGGTCGCTCGGAGTCACCAATGGCGCACATAACAGAGAGTGACAACGCGGAAGACCAAGAAGTAGACAGGGGCAGAGCGTTGTCACCTCACAACAGGAACTGCCTGAACGAGGCTTTTCATGGAAGGGTCGCCAAGATAGATTTAAAATGATAGCTGCAGATTTCAAGAGATTTAAAATAACGATGCATAAAAGAGAATACCGGTAATTACATTTGGTAATATTTGACTTATACCGCAACGAGTTTAAATGAAGCATCGTCACGTGTGATTGGAGTAAAGAATTAGGCAACTGAAAGATTCGTTTAAATAAAAACGATATCAAAAAGGTTTAATCTCGAAGGTTATAAATGCGTTTCTAATAACCCGGGGATGGCCAGAGTGATAATGAAATGTGGAGAAGGCGCGTCGGATGACAGTCTGGGTTCCCACTCTCTGGAAATGACACAAAAACAACGCCGCCAAAATACGGCAAATGAACTTCAATTAATTACTGAGCGAAATCGCAGCCAAGCATTTTCATGGCAGCTCCCCGACTAATTAAGCATTTTCATGGCAGCTCCCCGACTAATTACCCGGCCCCAAAGCGGAGCGCTTTGTTGCTGAGAGTGTTTATTTCCGAACGTCTTTTTTGTAATAACCCGAAGCGGCTGGAATAAGCAGCATGTTAGATAAGCCACCCAAACAAAGACGGCACCAAAATACGAGGGGGGGGGTTCGTTTGTTGCCTTCACAGAGCCCATCCAAGCACTGGAGACCAATGACATCATCAAGACGCTTCATAGTCATGAGGATGCAGCTTTTCCGTTAATTAGAGACCAGGGACATCAAAGATTCTTCATAGGGACATCACCAAGGCTCTTCATAGAGACCAGGGACATCCCCAAGACCCTTCATAGAGACCAGGGACATCCCCAAGACCCTTCATAGAGACCAGGGACATCCCCAAGACCCTTCATAGAGACCAGGGACATCACCAAGACCCTTCATAGAGACCAGGGACATCCCCAAGACCCTTCATAGAGACCAGGGACATCCCCAAGACCCTTCATAGAGACCAGGGACATCACCAAGACTCTTCATAGAGACCAGGGACATCACCAAGACTCTTCATAGAGACCAGGGACATCCCCAAGACCCTTTATAGAGACCAAGGACATCGCCAAGACCCTTCATAGAGGCCAGGGACATCACCAAGACCCTTCATAGAGGCCAAGGACATCGCCAAGACCCTTCATAGAAACCAGGGACATCGCCAAGACCCTTCATAGAGGCCAGGGACATCCCCAAGACCCTTCATAGAGACCAGGGACATCGCCAAGACCCTTCATAGAGACCAAGGACATCGCCAAGACCCTTCATAGAGACCAAGGACATCGCCAAGACCCTTCAGAGAGGCCAGGGACATCACCAAGACCCTTCATAGAGGCCAGGGACATCACCAAGACCCTTCATAGAGGCCAGGGACATCACCAAGACCCTTCATAGAGACCAGGGACATCACCAAGACTCTTCATAGAGACCAGGGACATCACCAAGACTCTTCATAGAGACCAGGGACATCACCAAGACTCTTCATAGAGACCAGGGACATCACCAAGACTCTTCATAGAGACCAGGGACATCACCAAGACTCTTCATAGAGACCAGGGACATCACCAAGACTCTTCATAGAGACCAGGGACATCACCAAGACCCTTCATAGAGACCAGGGACATCACCAAGACCCTTCATAGAGACCAGGGACATCACCAAGACTCTTCATATTCATGAAAACGCAGCCTATCTGTAGTACCCCCTAGCATTGCTAGAGGTGAGATTTTTGTTTAAGTGTAGGTAAAATTGTGAAGGCTTGGCTGTGTTTTTCCTGGGTTGGGCAGAGATCCAAGGAAAGTTGGACGACTCACAGGCAACATCACTGAGACCGGGCGCGGACAGGACCTTTCCAAAACTACAGAGGTGTCCTAGCCAAGAGGCACTGGGAGCAAAGAGGACACTGCCTGGCAAGTCTCCAGGAGCAACAGGAACAGCCAAGAAGGCTGGTGAGTGACACACAATCAGAAGGACTGGGAGGCACGCCTGAGAGGACTGGGATGGAGCAGTCTGGGATGGGTGCAAAGCCAGTCAGGAGGACTGTGGTGGCACAGGCATTGGAAAGAGGCAGCTGCAGCCAGGAGGGCTGGCAGTGCCTGAAGAGGTGGTACTGGGAGCAGTAACTACATATGGAACAGCTAACGCTAAGGACTACCATTTTTCTGCTACATCATAGGGGCCCACGGTCCCTGCCTGCAAAGGGCACTTGCTTGGGTCTGACTGAGCCAGGGTCAGATGCTCACATCAGTGCTAGCTGGTCCTGGGAGGGAGTCTGCAAGCAAGTGTGTGCTGAAGGTAGAAGAGGAGAGGTTGTATATACTGGACTGTATATAGTTTGAGTCCCTATAAGTTTTCCTAAATCAAGCGGGCGTCCCATATGCACCCCATCCAAAATCTATTCCCCTAAATAAAAAAAATAAAATCAAAAAAAAAAAAAAAAAAACAACACACAAAGTTGCAAGGACTGCTTCTCGACTGAGTGACTGGAAATTCATGTGCCTGGCTGTGCAAGGTGGGAGACAAACCACATTTACCAGCAGCACCTATGGACATAGCACTACATATCCAATCACTAGAGACCAGTGACATCACCGAGACCCTTCATATTCATGAGAACACAGCCTATCCAATCACTAGAGACCAGTGACATCACTGAGACTCTTCATATTCATGAGAACACAGCCTATCCAATCACTAGAGACCAGTGACATCACCGAGACCCTTCATATTCATGAGAACACAGCCTATCCAATCACTAGAGACCAGTGACATCACCGAGACCCTTCATATTCATGAGAACACAACCTATCCATCACTAGAGACCAGTGACATCACCGAGACCCTTCATATTCATGAGAACACAGCCTATCCAATCACTAGAGACCAGTGACATCACCGAGACCCTTCATATTCATGAGAACACAGCCTATCCAATCACAAGAGACCAGTGACATCACTGTGAACCTTCATATTCATGAGAACACAACCTATCCATCACTAGAGACCAGTGACATCACCGAGACCCTTCATATTCATGAGAACACAGCCTATCCAATCACTAGAGACCAGTGACATCACCGAGACCCTTCATATTCATGAGAACACAGCCTATCCCATCACTAGAGACCAGTGACATCACCGAGACCCTTCATATTCATGAGAACACAGCCTATCCAATCACTAGAGACCAGTGACATCACCGAGACCCTTCATATTCATGAGAACACAGCCTATCCAATCACTAGAGACCAGTGACATCACCGAGACCCTTCATATTCATGAGAACACAGCCTATCCCATCACTAGAGACCAGTGACATCACCGAGACCCTTCATATTCATGAGAACACAGCCTATCCCATCACTAGAGACCAGTGACATCACCGAGACCCTTCATATTCATGAGAACACAGCCTATCCAATCACTAGAGACCAGTGACATCACCGAGACCCTTCATATTCATGAGAACGCAGCCTATCCGATCACTAGAGACCAGTGACATCACCGAGACCCTTCATATTCATGAGAACACAGCCTATCCCATCACTAGAGACCAGTGACATCACCGAGACTCTTCATATTCATGAGAACACAGCCTATCCAATCACTGCAGGCTGGCATCACCAGGAGTCTTCATAGAGACCAGTGACATCACGACACTTCATTTTCATTATAATGCAGAATTCTGTTCAGTAAAGAGCAGTGACCTCTCCAAGACTACAATTACATCACCAAAGCTCCTCATAGAGACCAGTGACATCACAAGGACCCATCATGTAGACCAGTGACATCACAAGGACCCATCATGTAGACCAGTGACATCACAAGGACCCATCATGTAGACCAGTGACATCACCGAGACCCTTCATATTCATGAGAACGCGGCAGGTATAACATTTCCTACACGTTTCTGCTGTGTATTAGGCTGGTTGGAGTCGCCCTTTAAATACAGCGTAATATTCTAATTGGATTTAATTGCATTAAGTCAAGTCCGTCCCTCCCCCCGCCCACCCAGGAAACAACGGATGAGATTAATTGTCTGATTTGCCGGGCCATGCAGAAAACACACAGCTGTGCTCGGCCTTCTCAGCCGACCAAGCAAAAATTGCATCACCAAGCGGGACGGGCGATGAATTTCTCTGAACGCGAGAACGCACGTGACGACATTTCCCCCCTTCAGCGCTAACCGTCTTCATGGTGCAGAGCAAAACCGCCATTAGTGATCCTCCCGCTCAACTGCCCGCCAACCTACCGATATGAGAGTGCTGGAAATGGTCATTACTAACTGGATAACATGCCATTCGCTCCATGCATTTTGCACATCAGCAATTAAACGATATATTTTATATTATTTATTTATTTTTTCATAAAATCTTTTAACACTTTCATGCCTAAACCCATTTATGACATTTGTTGCTTACAAATTAAAATCTGTATTTTTTGCTATAAACCCCAAACATTTTTTTATTATATATATATTTTTTTTTAAATTTATTACACACACATACATACATAATAGAAAAAAAAATAAGTTATATTTATTTATATATATATATATATATATATATATATATATATATATATATATACATATACATATACATATACATATACATATACATATACATATACATATACACACACACACACACACACACATTTTTTTTTTTTTTTGCAGAGACCCTAGAGCAGTGATGGGGAACCTTGGCACCCCAGATGTTTTGGAACTACATTTCCCATGATGCTCTGGCACTCTGCAGTGTACTGGAGCATCATGGGAAATGTAGTTCCAAAACATCTGGGGTGCCAAGGTTCACCATCACTGCCCTAGAGAATAAAATGGCGATTGTTGCAAATTTTTTATGTCCCATGGTATTTGCGCAGTGGTCTTTCAAATGCAATTTTTTTGGAGGAAAAAAAAAAAAAAAAAAAAAAAAAAAAAGGACACTTTCTTAAAAAAAATAAAAAAAAAAATAAAAAAATAAAAAACAACAGTAAAAAGTTAGCCCAATTTTTTGTATATTGTGAAAGATGATGTTATGCCGCGTAAATAGATACCCAACATGTTACACTTTGAAATTGCGCACACTTGTGGAACGGTGAGAATTGACGGTAACTAAAAATCGGCGACGTTTTAAAAGAAATTAACCGTTACCAGGTTAAAGTTACAGAGGAGGTCTGGTGCTGGAATTATTATTTTTTGTTTATTTTTTAGTTATTTTATATATATTTCCCTTTTTATTTAATTTTTTTAACATTGTCTTAAATCTGATTACTTTTATTGTAGTCACCAGGAATGTAAACCTCCCATGTGGCAGCAATCGGTGGTGACGGGTCCTCTTTATGGAGGGATCTAAAAGACCCCAAATCCCTCCTTTGTTTCTGAAAAAATCTTTTTTTTTTTTTTACTTTTTAAAAATCGGTGCTCGTTCAGCAGATCCCGGCTCATAGTTCACTGGTTCAACAGATCCCCGGCTCATTAGTTTCCTCATTCAGCAGATCCCTCACTCTGTAGTAACCCCCGGCTCTGCCGATCCCTCACTCTGTAGTAACCCCCGGCTCTGCTGATCCCTCACTCTGTAATAACCCCCGGCTCTGCTGATCCCTCACTCTGTAGTAACCCCCGGCTCTGCTGATCCCTCACTCTGTAGTAACCCCCGGCTCTGCTGATCCCTCACTCTGTAGTAACCCCCGGCTCTGCTGATCCCTCACTATGTAGTAACCCCCGGCTCTGCTGATCCCTCACTATGTAGTAACCCCCGGCTCTGCTGATCCCTCACTATGTAGTAACCCCCAGCTCTGCAGTAACCCCCAGCTCTGCTGATCCCTCACTCTGTAGTAACCCCCAGCTCTGCTGATCCTCTGTTTTGCTGATCCTCTTCTCTCTCCGGTCCCCACTCACCTCCCGCTATATTCCTCCCATGCTGCAGTTGTCACCCTGTACCAGGAAGTGCCCAAAAAAAGACCCACGATGGCACCAGAAATTGTTTTAATACAAACTGCAGATTTACAAAAAGACTCAAAAAAGAGTTTTGTAATGACTTCATCGTGCTACAGATTAGATGGGATTTTCAGGCTTACATATACTTTAAATACATTTTCATAACTCGGCTTTATGGAAAAGAGGTTTCAAAATTAAAAAAGGCACAGAGCAAAAATGTAAGGGGTGTGGGAGATGATCAGAGCCAGAGACAAAAAGGTTCCCAGCTGAGAGCAATCCTTGAAACCCAGCAGACAGAATTCCAGATGAAGATTATCATTTAATGGCAGAAAAAAAAAAAAAAAAAAGAAAATAATAAACCTGAAGTTGAGGAACAATCTGTTTATATTTTCCCTCATTTTGGTCCCAGTGATGTCATCGTTGGGTCTCTATGCATCTCCGTGCAATGCAGGCAGATCATGGCTGGGGGGGGGGGGGGGGGGGGGAGGTGCCTTAAACCATCCCTGCCCCCCTTGCCTGTACACATCTCAAGAGCCCTTAGTCCTGACGCAAGCAGTGGGAGGAGCTATGCAAATATAAAAATGCCTTGATGGGTACTAGTGGGCGGTCCTAGGCTGGCTCTATTTGCAAAAGTAACGCCCACGTGATGCTAAGCCTCCAAATCCAATGAATGAAGAGGGCAGGGCCAGGGACATCCAGGCTGGCGGAGGAAAGGGCTAGATGATGCTGGATGTCTTACAGCCAGGAAATGAGGACATGCGACCGGGCGGATCTATATTGCGGTCTTCACCCTTTCTATCTGACCAATGACCCAAGTGTTGGGGATTCCAACATGTTAGGAAGTCAGGGGAGGCCTTCATAGTGGTCACCACTACAGGAAGCCAGGGGAGGCCTTCATGGTGGTCACCAGTACAGGAAGCCAGGGGAGGCCTTCATAGTGGTCACCACTACAGGAAGCCAGGGGAAGCCTTCATAGTGGTCACCAGTACAGGAAGCCTTCATAGTGGTCACCACTACAGGAAGCCAGGGGAAGCCTTCATAGTGGTCACCAGTACAGGAAGCCTTCATAGTGGTCACCAGTACAGGAAGCGAGGGGAAGCCTTCATAGTGGCCACCACTACAGGAAGCCAGGGGAAGCCTTCATAGTGCTCACCAGTACAGGAAGCCAGGGGAAGCCTTCATAGTGCTCACCAGTACAGGAAGCCAGGGGAAGCCTTCATAGTGCTCACCAGTACAGGAAGCCAGGGGAAGCCTTCATAGTGGTCACCAGTACAGGAAGCCAGGGGAAGCCTTCATAGTGGTCACCAGTACAGGAAGCCAGGGGAAGCCTTCATAGTGGTCACCAGTACAGGAAGCCAGGGGAAGCCTTCATAGTGGTCACCAGTACAGGAAGCCAGGGGAAGCCTTCATAGTGCTCACCAGTACAGGAAGCCAGGGGAAGCCTTCATAGTGGTCACCAGTACAGGAAGCCAGGGGAAGCCTTCATAGTGGTCACCAGTACAGGAAGCCAGGGGAAGCCTTCATAGTGGTCACCAGTACAGGAAGCCAGGGGAAGCCTTCATAGTGGTCACCAGTACAGGAAGCCAGGGGAAGCCTTCATAGTGGTCACCAGTACAGGAAGCCTTCATAGTGGTCACCAGTACAGGAAGCCTTCATAGTGCTCACCAGTACAGGAAGCCTTCATAGTGGTCACCAGTACAGGAAGCGAGGGGAAGCCTTCATAGTGGTCACCAGTACAGGAAGCGAGGGGAAGCCTTCATAGTGGTCACCACTACAGGAAGCCAGGGGAAGCCTTCATAGTGCTCACCAGTACAGGAAGCCAGGGGAAGCCTTCATAGTGGTCACCAGTACAGGAAGCCAGGGGAAGCCTTCATAGTGGTCACCAGTACAGGAAGCCAGGGGAAGCCTTCATAGTGGTCACCAGTACAGGAAGCCAGGGGAAGCCTTCATAGTGGTCACCAGTACAGGAAGCCAGGGGAAGCCTTCATAGTGGTCACCAGTACAGGAAGCCAGGGGAAGCCTTCATAGTGGTCACCAGTACAGGAAGCCAGGGGAAGCCTTCATAGTGGTCACCAGTACAGGAAGCCTTCATAGTGGTCACCAGTACAGGAAGCCTTCATAGTGCTCACCAGTACAGGAAGCCTTCATAGTGGTCACCAGTACAGGAAGCGAGGGGAAGCCTTCATAGTGGTCACCAGTACAGGAAGCGAGGGGAAGCCTTCATAGTGGTCACCAGTACAGGAAGCGAGGGGAAGCCTTCATAGTGGTCACCACTACAGGAAGCCAGGGGAAGCCTTCATAGTGCTCACCAGTACAGGAAGCCAGGGGAAGCCTTCATAGTGCTCACCAGTACAGGAAGCCAGGGGAAGCCTTCATAGTGGTCACCAGTACAGGAAGCCAGGGGAAGCCTTCATAGTGGTCACCAGTACAGGAAGCGAGGGGAAGCCTTCATAGTGGTCACCAGTACAGGAAGCGAGGGGAAGCCTTCATAGTGGCCACCACTACAGGAAGCGAGGGGAAGCCTTCATAGTGGTCACCAGTACAGGAAGCCAGGGGAAGCCTTCATAGTGCTCACCAGTACAGGAAGCCAGGGGAAGCCTTCATAGTGGTCACCAGTACAGGAAGCCAGGGGAAGCCTTCATAGTGGTCACCAGTACAGGAAGCCAGGGGAAGCCTTCATAGTGCTCACCAGTACAGGAAGCCAGGGGAAGCCTTCATAGTGGTCACCAGTACAGGAAGCCAGGGGAAGCCTTCATAGTGCTCACCAGTACAGGAAGCCAGGGGAAGCCTTCATAGTGGTCACCAGTACAGGAAGCCAGGGGAAGCCTTCATAGTGGTCACCAGTACAGGAAGCCAGGGGAAGCCTTCATAGTGGTCACCAGTACAGGAAGCCAGGGGAAGCCTTCATAGTGGTCACCAGTACAGGAAGCCTTCATAGTGGTCACCAGTACAGGAAGCCTTCATAGTGCTCACCAGTACAGGAAGCCTTCATAGTGGTCACCAGTACAGGAAGCCTTCATAGTGGTCACCAGTACAGGAAGCGAGGGGAAGCCTTCATAGTGGTCACCAGTACAGGAAGCGAGGGGAAGCCTTCATAGTGGTCACCACTACAGGAAGCCAGGGGAAGCCTTCATAGTGCTCACCAGTACAGGAAGCCAGGGGAAGCCTTCATAGTGCTCACCAGTACAGGAAGCCAGGGGAAGCCTTCATAGTGCTCACCAGTACAGGAAGCCAGGGGAAGCCTTCATAGTGGTCACCAGTACAGGAAGCCAGGGGAAGCCTTCATAGTGGTCACCAGTACAGGAAGCCAGGGGAAGCCTTCATAGTGGTCACCAGTACTATAGTGGTCACCAGTACAGGAAGCGAGGGGAAGTCTTTATAGTGGTCACCAGTACAGGAAGCGAGGGAAAGCCTTCATAGTGGTCACCAGTACAGGAAGTGAGGGGAAGACTTTGTAGTGGTCACCAGTACAGGAAGCCTTTATAGTGGTCACCAGGCAGTCTGCGTTTGGTTTGCCGGGGATAGAAGAAGCATTGGTCCGGCACACCGAAGCTCTATAACGACCGCGGTGTCGTACTCGCGGTTGCACACATCTCTCATTAACCCCTCAGTGACCCCGATATAAGGAAATGAGTGACACCACCGCCGAGCGAGTCAGCGATTTCCTGGCTGCTGAATTACTCGCAGATCCCTTCCCAGCAGTCGCATCACAAACTCCGAACAATCCCCAGAAAGCTGATCTGGTTATATCACATATAAGAGAACAGATCGCCGCGGGTTCAGACGCCACCTCCCCCGCTCCAACCCGAAATAAAAACGAAAAAAAACTGTGCCCGGAGCCGAGCTTCAGGCCGGGATCACAGCTGAGCGTAGCGGATCGCGTTTTCACGCGCCGCGCATTTTGCCAAATTGACATGAATGGGCTTCTCTGCGCTCCGCGCACGCCCCAAAAGAAGCTCCAAAACCTTTTTTTTTGCTGCGGGCCACGGCGGTTTCTCTTTTACCATGCGCTTGCTGCGCAAAACACGCAACTGCGATTCGCTCTTTGGATGCAAAACAATTAACGGCACCACGAGCTCGACGTGCGCTTGCGCCTTTTCCCGCGCACATTGTCACGCGTTTCAGAAGCATCAAGTGTGAATGAAGCCTTACCTGCGCTACACTCCACAATCTGCTACATTCCGGGCTCGATCACACCGCAAGGTGCGCCAGGGCGTGCGCATTCCCCCCCGCACCGCGTTCTGGGCAGTCCTTTCATTTTAATAGGTTGCTTTACACACAAGAAATGTGGAAAAAAAAAAAAATGGTACAGGCGCGATTTTTAAAAAAAGCACAACACCAAACTGCGACACCGCGGGTTTTGGCACATGTCTCCATTGCACCGGCTCTCCTTTGCTCATGCGGTTGGCGTGAGGAAAGGAACACCAGGAAACCAGCTTGTGTTTACATTGTGATTAGCTGTGATTGGACACGTGGTAAAAGAGCTGCTGATTGGCTCTTTATCCTCATCTGTGATCAGCGGTGTCCGGAGGACGCCCTCCCAGAACTGGCCGGCCGAGTTGTAGCCGTCATTTGGTGTTAATGTAAGCGGTTAATAAAGCTTGGCATATGTCCTGTGGGTGTTGAGCTTCTATTTGTATTAAAAGGGCCCAGTAGTACCCCCACTCAGCAGATCCCCAGCTAATTAGTTACCCTCAGCTCTGCTGATCCTTTACTCAGTAGTAAACCCCACTCAGCAGATCCCCAGCTCAGTAGTAACCCTCAGCTCTGCTGATCCTCAGTTCAGTAGTAACCCCCAGCTCTGCCAATCCTTTACTCACTGGTAACCCTCAGCTCTGCCAATCCTTTACTCACTGGTAACCCTCAGCTCTGCCAATCCTTTACTCACTGGTAACCCTCAGCTCTGCCAATCCTTTACTCACTGGTAACCCTCAGCTCTGCCAATCCTTTACTCACTGGTAACCCTCAGCTCTGCCAATCCTTTACTCACTGGTAACCCTCAGCTCTGCCAATCCTTTACTCACTGGTAACCCTCAGCTCTGCCAATCCTTTACTCACTGGTAACCCCCAGCTCTGCCAATCCTTTACTCAGTAGTAACCCTCAGCTCTGCCGGTCCTTTACTCAGTAGTAACCCTCAGCTCTGCCGATCCTCAGTTCAGTAGTAACCCTCAGCTCTGCCGATCCTCAGTTCAGTAGTAACCCTCAGCTCTGCCGATCCTCAGTTCAGTAGTAACCCTCAGCTCTGCCGATCCTCAGTTCAGTAGTAACCCTCAGCTCTGCCGATCCCCCAGCTCCATAGTAACCCCCAGCTCTGCTGTTCCTCAGCAACAACCCTCAGCTCTGCTGATCCCCTACTCATTACTAACCCCTAGCTCTGCTGATCCCCCACTCAGTAGTAACCCTTAGCTCTTCTGATCTCCAGCTCCATAGTAACCCTCAGCTCTGGCTGAGGCCTGGTTCTCTCTGTGTCACTTTCATGTTAAGCAGGTCTCCATGAAAAGGTATCAGTGCAGATCCCAGTCCTGTACACCACAGCATGACCATTATCTGGGGTTCCCATCTTCCCTGCTTACTCCGATGATGGGCAGGAGCAGAGTTAGACCCGATTTCCGTGGCTCTGTAATCTATTTACAATTCGATTTGGCTACTATCTCACTGCAGCCAGCCAATGCTTTCATTCTTGCTGCATGAGAGCTGCCTGGCAGTTTTACCAGATGGTTGTATTTTCTGCCAAAATTCAAACTGCCAAGCACCTCACTGAAAAGAGCATGCCTCACCCAGCAGCAAGAATCAAGGCTGGATGGATCGTGGGAGCCAGGTCCCCAATGCGGCTAGAAGTCGTCCTGCTTGCTCCGCAGGGGCGGGGCCAGTTTTGCCCCGTGCAGTGTCATGCAACGTTCCTGTTGCAGGGGTTTGCATGAAGGATGTGGGGACAGTTCCTGGCTCTGCATTCTATGCTGCGGCCATTATTGGGGTGGGGGGGGGGTCCCATCGTCGCTGCTGATTGCACAATGTGAGTGGAGGGGGTGGCAGGAACCCACCGCCCCCCCCCCCCCCGATTGCCTTGGCACCACCGTTTTCAATCCACCAACTACACTTTGTAGTCACAGCGCTTTGTTTGGGAGTAAAATGAAATCTGTTTGATAAGGAAAGCCGGGCGTACAATTTATGAGCGGCTTCAACAAGACACACAATGCGGGAGTCCAGTACGGGTCACCGCCCGCCGCATACCGCAATGACTTTGGCGGCTTCCCACCAGGAGAAGGCGGATCACATCTCAGGAGAGTCAAAGCTAAACGCCGGACACAAAAACAAAACAAAAAAAAAACAAAAAAAAAAAAACACAACAACAGCGTTAAATATATTCCTCAATATCCACACAGGATATAAATCTGCTTTGTGGGCAACCAATGCCTTTACAAAGCCAGATATTACCTTGTAAAATTAACAGTGACATCATCACTGTGCACAATTTTGAGCCCACCCCCACACATGTGCACACAAAAAGGCAAACAAACACGCATGTGTCAGACCGTCACGTAACCCCAAACCGATGACCTGTAGGGGGCTTGGAAAGTGTTGTCTATGGAAAATATAAAAGGGTTCCGAAGTTCATTCCCGTTTTCTGAGCGCACAAAAGTTTAAAGCTTAATATGTTTGGTATCTATTTGCTCGGTGCAGCCTCATCTTTTAGACAGAGCCCTGAAAAAGTATTCATACCCCCCCTGACATTCCCCACATTTTCTCATGTTACAAGCAAAAACATAAAATGTATTTTATTGGGATTTTATGCGATGGACCAACACAAAGTGTCACATAATTGTGAAGTGGAAGGAAAATGATAAATGATACAAATAAATATGTGAAAAGTGTGGGGGAGGGGCATTTGCATGGCGCCCCCCGGAGTCAATACTTTGTAGAACCCCCTTTCTCTACAAGTCTTTTTGGGGGTGTCTCTACCAGCTTTGCCCATCTAGAGAGGACATTTCTGCCCATTCTTCTTCTTTGTAAAATATCTCAAGCTCTGTCAGATTGGATGATGTGCTTCATAAATAGTTCTGCAAATATTGTGCAACATAGAAAAATTGGAACTACCACCGTTTTATGCTCCCTGGGTGTCTGCTTTCAGAAAATATTAAAAAAAAAAAAAAAAAAAAAACTGGGGTTTTATCTAATCTTCAGGCCTGAAAGGATTTTCTTTGTATGCCCTAAAATTAACCTTAGTGTATTTTTTACTGAAACGTTGCAGTTCATAAATGGCTGTGCAAATATTTTGCAACATAGAAAAAAAATGTATTCCTTAGGGTCCCCACTTTCTGAAAATATAAAAAAAATAAAAATAAAAAAAAAATAATAATATATGGGGGTTTGAACTAATCTTCAGGTCTAAACTGATTTTTTTATTTTTTTGTATTTGTGTGCCCTAAAAATTAACTGTATTTTTTTAACTCACATTTTGCGCATGCTATACGGTTGTGCATATAATGGTGTGACAAAAATTGGAAGTACTGCTATTTTATTCTATAGGGGTCTCTGCTTTCAGAAAATATATGGGAGTTAAAAAAAAAAAAAAAATAATAATAATAATTTTAGTTACATTTATTTTTAGTGTTTGTATACCTTTTAAAATTACCTTCATAAATGGTTGTGCATCACAAAAAAAAAAATTGCAACTACCACCATTTTATTCTCCTGGGGTTTATTAAAATGAGAGTTTTAACTAATCTTCTTAAAATACACACACACACACACTTTAGGAAGATTAGTTAAAACTCTCATTTTAATAAACCACAGGAGAATAAAATGGTGGTAGTTACAATTTTTTTTTTTTTTTTGTGTTGCACAATATTTGGAATTATCATGCACAACCATTTATGAAGGTAATTTTATAAAAAGGTATACAAACACTAAAATAAATAAATATATATAACTAAAAATTATAATTTTAATTTTTTTAACTCACATATATTTTGTGTATGTATAATATATATATATATATATATATATATATATATATATATATATATATATATATATATATATATATATATATATAACCACCACACAGCTCTTTCTATAAAAAAAGAATAGATTTATTATGGGAAGTAGAAAGTGCTGTGTGGTGGTTTTTATATTATATATATATTAATATTATAAATAAATATAGAAATTAAATAAAATGATACGGTTGTTGAAGATTGGCTTGGGAATTTTTTCAAGGAGATGTGTACAATTACTTAAAAGGCCAAAGCAAAGCCAATGAACTGGTAATTTTTTGGATAGTGAAAGAAAAATCAATGCACAAAAAAAAAATACCCCCCCCCCCTCACAACACAGGGAGAGCTTCCCATCTTTTTTGGGAGCTGAACCCATTACCCCCGCACTACACATCCAGAGTGCTGAGTGACCCCTCACCCACCATGCTGCCTTCAGCTGTAGCTTTAAGCAATGGATGCCCAAAAAAAAAAAATAAAAAAAAAATAATTGGTAGCGGTAGAAAAGCCGCGAAGCATCATATTGGCCTAATCTGGGGCGCTCTGCGTCACTTGGTGCTACCTGAGCCTTAATAAGGCCCACCTGGCTCTACAGCATCCTTCCTCCAACACCGGCTACCCAACGACGAGGCCGCAGCAGCCTCCAGCGTGGTATCCATGGTGATCGGAGGAGGGGGGAAGGGGGGGGGGGGGGGAGGGAGTCGGCGAGCTGCGTGCTCAGATGAGAGTGAAAAGGGAACAAAGAGCTGATCCGTTCTACATTAAAAATGGAGTCATGGTGGAAGGAGGGGGGGGGTGTGATGGTTGGGGGGGGGGGCACAGCTATAGGTGGCGCGCTGAAAGACAAATGGAGGCGGAAAGGAGAGAGCGAAGGTGGTGGCGGGAGGTAATCACAGATCTGATGGAGGAAAGTGGGAGCGAGGATGGGATGAAGGAACGGTGGGAGTGAAGATGTGCGATTTTTATTCCCCCCCCACCCCATGTGCTTCTTCAGCGCTTTGCACGAGGAGCGAGGACAAGCCTTCGTGGTTCCGGGTGGGATTACCAAACCAAGACATATAGGAAAAAAAGGACAAAACTGGTCAACTGGATGGCGGTGGAGCTTTAGATGTCCAAGCCCCCCAAAAGTGACCCTTCAGGTAGAGATGGAGGTCGGTGGGTCTCCTCACCTGGAGATCTCCCTGCCTCAGCTTCCAGTTCTCCTCCTGCCCACCTGGATGGGGGGTGGGTGAGGTCTTCTCGTGAATGGTGAGGGTGTGCCCGCTCCCATGGATGTACTGCTAAACAATATTTAAAAAATCCAGCGGGGTGAGTGAGACTCATCTAATGGCTGCAGCAGGTGTGGGGGGCTGGAAATGGGCCGACCTCATCTTTAGACTCCTCAGGTGGGAGAAGATCTGATCGGTGGGGCCTGACTGTCCAGAAGCCAACGACACGTGTGCCATCAGATGTGGGTGGAAGGACTCTTCATGGAAAGATTGGGGGGGGGGGGGGGGGGGTCATAAACTGGCACACAACAGAAGAAGGACGTATTTGTACTGGAAATGACCCCCCTCGGCAACGCACGACACGGAAACGACCCCACTCAGCAACACATGGCACGGAAACGACCCCACTCAGCAACACATGACACGGAAACGACCCCACTCAGCAACACATGGCACGGAAACGACCCCACTCGGCAACATGTTGGCATTCATGGTCCCCTCAATGATCTGTAGCCCCCCAGTGCCGGCAGCACTCATGCAGCCCCAGACCATGACACCCCCACCACCATGCCTGACTGTAGACAAGACACACTTGTCTTTGTCCTCCTCACCTGGTTGCCCCCACAACGCTTGTCACCATCTGACACCAAATACCTTTATCTTGGTCTCATCAGACCACAGGACATGGTTCCAGTAATCCATCTCCTTAGTCTGCTTGTCTTCAGCAAACTGTTTGTGGTCTTTCTTGTGCATCATCTTTAGAAGAGGCTTCCTTCTGGGACGACAGCCATGCAGACCAATTTGATGCAGTGTGCGGCGTATGGTCTGAGCACTGACAGGCTGACCCCCACCCCTACAACCTCTGCGGCAATGCTGGCAGCACTCATACGTCTATTTCCCCAAAGACAACCTCTGGATATGACGCTGAGCACGTGACCTCAACTTCTTTGGAGGACCATGGCGAGGCCTGTTCTGAGGGGAACCTGTCCTGTTATAGCGCTGTATGGTCTTGGCCCCCGTGCTGCAGCTCAGTTTCAGGGTCTTGGCAATCTTCTTATAGCCTAGGCCATCTTTATGTAGAGCAACAATTCTTTTTTATCAGATCCTCAGAGAGTTCTTTGCCATGGAGGTGCCATGTTGCACTTCCAGTGACCAGTATGAGAGAGTGAGAGCGATAACACCAAATTTAACACACCTGCTCCCCATTCACACCTGAGACCTTGTAACACTAACGAGTCACATGACACCCGGGGAGGGAAAATGGCTAATTGGGCCCAATTTGGAGACTTTCACTTAGGGGTGTCCTGACTTTTGTTGCCAGCGGTTTAGACATTAATGGCTGTGTGTTGAGTTATTTTGAGGGGACAGGAAATTTACACTGTTATACAAGCTGTACACTCACTACTTTACATTGTAGACAAGTGTCATTTCTTCAGTGTTGTCACATGAAAAAGAGAGAAGGAAAGATTTAGAAAAAAAAATAAAAAAATATTAAATTAAATGTGAGATGTAGAATTATATATATATAAAAATTTTATTATTAGTAAAATTTATTCTGCCAGAGGGTACAACACAAAATTCTGCTGGGGGGGGGGGAGATAATAATACTTAGGATTACTGTATAAGGTGCACCCAGCCCCCCCCCCCCCCCCGGTGATTTCGGACTGGGTGGGAATGGGAGGAGATATTCGTATTCTTCTCTGCGGTGTGCAGCCGACACAAATCACAAAACTTGTGACAAAGGGGCGGGGTTTAAGTGTCGCCGGATCACATTTTTTTATGGTGTAGTATAAAAAAAAAGGAGGAAGACGTGTAATTTGACTTAAAGGTGAAAAAAATGTAAAGAGGTCAAACCAGTTTCAGCTTCATTCAACACACCGATACCAAGTTCTAAGCAGGAGGGGGGGTGGGGAGGGGGGGGCGTTTGTATGGTGCTGCGGAATGTTACGTATGAACTAAAGAGTGCGAGATTTTCACTGCCGCGTTCTGGCAGCCATTATTTTGTTTGGCCAGGACCTGGGAGGATGAGACGCCACACGCCTGATTTAAAAGGGTAACTCCAATTTCATAGAAAGAAAATAATAATAATAAATACGATTGCTACACCAGTCATATTGCAATTGAATCTTATTAAAACTGACATTTCCTTTTCCATCTGCAGCCGCTGTAATTTTCTGTAAAATACAATATGGCCACCTGGAGGCGCTCTATACACAGATGATATTCCCAGAAGTCTGCTCTAAAATACAAGTCAGATTTTGGGCATCTCCGGCAACAACAATGTCTTTTTTGGCGAGATAATCCCAAACGCCAAAGTTTGTTATATGTACAGAGATCACCCAGGGGGGGGGGGGATTTCCTCTACAAAAAGTAGCGTTAGGTTTTAAGACTAGTTTTGCCATCTCACTTCCCTTGAGCTGTGTGTGTATGTATGTATGTATGTATGTATGTATGTATGTATGTATGTATGTATGTATATTATTTTTTTTTTTTATATTTACATTGGTGGTCAGTACAAATCTCCTTGACAGATTAAATGCTCCTATTACATTGGTGTTGTTGTAGAAAACCCTCTTTATATTGGTGGGTGACATAAAATCCCCCCCCCCCCCCCCCCCCTCATTGGTGGTCAGTGTCTAATCCCTACTATATACTTGCCAAAGATTTCCAGCTTTGCTCTACTTGATTCACAATTTGCCACAGTATACTGGCTCCTAACTAATCCAATCCCCCCACCACTGCCACTGATCACACCCCCCCCCCAAGCAATGCCACTGATCACCCCCCCCCCCAAGCAATGCTACTGATCACCCCCCCAAGCAATGCCACTGATCACCCCCCCCCCCCCAGCAATTGCCACTGATCACAGCCCCCCCACCCCCAGCATTGCCACTGATCACAGCCCCCCCACCCCCAGCATTGCCACTGATCACAGCCCCCCCACCCCCAGCATTGCCACTGATCACCCCCCCCCCCCCCCCCAGCCATTGCCACTGATCACCCCCCCCCCCAGCATTGCCACTGATCACCCCCCCCCCCCCCAGCATTGCCACTGATCACACCCCCCCCCCCAGCATTGCCACTGATCACACCCCCCCCCCAGCATTGCCACTGTTCACACCCCCCCCCCCCAGCAATGCCACTGATCACACCCCCCCCCAGCAATGCCACTGATCACACCCCCCACCCCCCCCAGCATTGCCACTGATCACAGCCCCCCCCCACCCCAGCATTGCCACTGATCACCCCCCCCCCCAGCATTGCCACTGATCACACCCCCCCCCCCCCAGCATTGCCACTGATCACACCCCCCCCCCCAGCAATGCCACTGATCACACCCCCCCAGCAATGCCACTGATCACACCCCCCCCCCCCCCCCCCCCCCAGCAATGCCATAGAGTCCTAGGGTCCCTAGGAGTTTTCTGTCCATTGATGTCTCCTCTCACCTCCCCAGTCCATGGTGTGCAGGCAGTGAGGAGATGATGTGCTGTAACCTATAGCAACCAAGAAGTCCAATCAATATAAAAGACAGCTCTGACCAGTGGCGGCCATGTCTGGTGCCGCCCCCTCTCTCCTCCCCACCCCCCTATATGCAGTGGATAGATTCATACATAGCAATAATCTATCCACGGTCCCCTCCTAGTCATGTGTCCGGACCCTTTCAGGGCACCTGATGTATGAATTACAGTGGCGGGGTTTAATTTGGGAAACACTGATTTAAAAAAAAAAAAAAAAAAGAAGGGGAGGGGGGGGGAGCTGCATCCTAACTATAGCCTAGGACAGTGATGGTGAACCTCGGCACCCCAGATGTTTTGGAACTACATTTCCCATGATGCTCATGCACTCTGCAGTGTAGTTGAGCATCATGGGAAATGTAGTCCCAAAACATCCGGGAGGTGCCAAGGTTCACCATCACTGTCCTAGAAGTCATGGACCCTGCAGTAAGCATGTATCCAGTGAGCACGTGATGCCCCCGTCCTGTGCGCCTATCCCAGGGCCATCATCCGCTCCATGGCGCCAATCCTCCTCTGGAGTCTAGCCATTGCACACAATGCAGTTCCCCTTTTCCTTGATCGCAGCACTCAGCTCAGCTACTACCCGCGCTCTCCACACAAGACGAGCCCACCCCCGATAAATACGTCCCCCGATTCTCACCCCGCCTGACCCTCTGAGGTCACATGTGCAGCGTGGAGGTCAGAGGTTGAAGCGGGTGACGTGACGGAAGCCATGTTTGTTCCGGGGATTTGGATTTGTTCCTGTAATAAAAAAATAAATAAAAATGTTCTCCTCGTGTGTTTATTGCTCCCAATTTACAAAACACACACTAAACCAAAAATCTGTCCGGGTTTCATCTGTCATGCGCGAAAAAAAACAAAACAAATAAAAACACACACACACGAAAAAGCGTGATGAGGAAGTGTGCAATTAACGAGGATTTTCCTCTACTGGGGCCCGAAAAATGCTTTATTGCCGACATCAGCGCCGGCCAGGAACTCCTCCCATCAGGAGAGAGAAACATCGGCTACTTAGGAGGTTCAAGTGGAGTTAAAAAACAAACGGAAAACAAAAAAACAAACCAAACAACCTTAAAGTGGAGTTCCACCCAAAAAGTTCCTCTAATTTGTCTCCCTTCCCCCTCCATTGCCACAATTTGGTGGGGGGGGGGCAGGATTTTTTTTTATTATTTTTAATTGGGCGGACCCCCGCTTTAAAGCGGTTGTAAACCCTTCCACACACCTAGTGAAGGGAGCTACCCTCAGGTGATACACAGATGAAATAAATCCTCCTACATACGCTGTACCCGTTTATCTGCAGTCTTCCCACAGCCAAAGTGCTGCATTTATAAAGCTGGTCTGAGCTGTCAGGGGAAAAAAAAAAAAAAAAAAAAAAAGAAGGGGTGGAGAGCTGAAGTTACACTCTTCAGAGCTCAGAGAGCTGATTGGAGGGAAGGGGCACACTCCGCCTTCATGCAGCGCACAGGAACAGAACTGAGGCTGTCAATCATGGGCTGTGTGGTGGAGCTCCCTCTGTCACCTTTTTTCTCTTGACATCGGGAAAACTTATCAGAAGTGACTGATGCAAATAGCGGAGGAAGGGAGGCAGCAGACAGAAATGACACTTAGTGCTCTGGACTGAGTCAAGCACACACTATAGAAGGGATGTGCTTTGTTCATATTTCATGTCTGAGGTTTACAACCCCTTAGGGACTCTTTCGCATCATGTCCATTGGTCTGCATAGATTATGGTGGGCTAGCCTAAGGACACGGAGATAACAACTCTTCTCTATGGCAACGATTCTCGAACCCTGAAAACCAGGCCAGGAAATTCGGACGAATCCATCCATGATCCAAATGGTAGAAAAAAAAAAGTTTCTACTCTCACAAAGTATGAGAATAC